>NC_069503.1:165160412-165337912 GCF_027579735.1 Bombina bombina | reverse complement strand
ACAAGCATTTCACCAATTGACCTCTAGCAAGAGGAGTCTATCATCCCGATCGTATCCTCAGAGGTGGCGGATGAGTTAAGTAGCAGCAGTCTTAACTTTTGTTTCTGGCGAGCCTGAAGACTCGCGCGGAAACAGCTACATCCACAGCATAATATATCTACCCCATGGTTGTTACTAACTTTTTCTTTAAATGTCCCTTTTTTTTGCTTTCTGCAAGGTTGATTTGTAATATTATTTTGGAGTTTATCTCAAAAAAGCACTGGAGTTGTTGTAAATTCAGGGTGTGCAGAAAACTAAAAACTGCTTCCGACCAGTAGGGTGAAATGACAATGACCGTGAAGGAATTAGTCTAGGTAATAGGAGATTATTAGAGATAATCACACAAGTTCATTATTTAGTAAAATTGCAGTGGTGGAAATGTAGATTTATAGACAAATATATGTACGTTTTTAGACAAATATATGTTTTATTTAAACGGTACACATTTCTTATGCCATTTTTTATTATTTTGTCGGAAAAATTGTGAAGCAAAAACTGTTTAAATTTAACTTAAAGGGACATGAAACCAAATATTTTTCTTTCATGATTCAAGTAGAGCTTTGTATCTCTTTGTATCTGTTGTTGAAAAGCAGGGATGTGCGTGCTATTGTGCGTGCACGTCCTGGCGCACTATAAGGCAGCAGAATATTATGCATTTGCAAGAGCACTAGATGACAACACTATTTTCTGCCATGTAGTTCTTCAGACACCTAGCTAGATATCTTCAACAAAGAATACCATGGGAACAAAGCAAATTTGGTAAAATAAGTAAATTATTTTCTTTTTTTTTTAATTGTAGGCTCTTTCTGAATCACAAACTAATAATTTTGGGTTTCAGAACCCTTTGGCCTAAAAGCTGTAAAAGTTGTGTACTGTCTCTGAAACACGTATTAGCTGTTATATTTAAATGCTTATGGTCAGTCACATGACTATCAACAGGAAGTACTGATTAACCAATGAGCATTAGCATAAAGTACCAATCAGCCAACGAACAGTTTTTATTGAGAGTTCCCAACACCTATTATCTATTGTTTATAGATCAGCCATATGAGGCATCCTGGAGGTTTAATCTTTTTTAGATTGTTTGATTTTATTCTTTGACTTTAGACTATTGTATTAGTGCAGAAACATTTTAATCTTGGAAAGAATACAACCAACAAACAAGGTACACATTAACAAGAACCATAGCCAGAAAATAGATCTAATACATTTGCACAATCATTTGTCATAAAGATCGATTATTAAAGGGACGTGAAACTCATAATGTTTCTTTCATCATCCAGATAGAGCATGCCATTAAAAAAATATTCTAATACTTCTATTATCACAATTTCTTTATTCTCTTGGTATCTTTTGTCAAAAAGCATGGGCATAAGCTCAGATAATGTTCAAACCCTCTGATACAGATAAACTGGAAGAACTGCACTTTTAGATATATAAAAAAAAGTATAATGAACTATTCAATGTTTTAAGCTCTTATGGTCTTTTTTTAATTGGACACAGTATAAAAACTTATAAAAAGCAGCTATTTTTAAATGTAATTACTGATCAACTCGATATATCATTAAAATTATTATTAAAGTTACGATATTTCACCCTCAATAGCGCTGCCATTACACATGACATTGACTCATCAACAGGACTAGCAGAAACTGTGTACACATGACATTGTTCTCACCAACAGGACTTGCAGAAACTGTGTACACATGAAATTGTTCTCATCAACAGGACTAACAGAAGCTGTGTACACATGGCATTGTTCTCAACAACAGGACTAGCAGAAACTGTGTACACATGACATTGACTCATCAACAGGACTAGCGGAAACTGTGTACACATGGCATTGACTCATCAACAGGACTAGCAGAAACTGTGTACACATGACATTGACTCATCAACAGGACTAGCAGAAACTGTGTACACATGACATTGACTCATCAACAGGACTAGCAGAAACTGTGTACACATGACAATGACTCATCAACAGGACTAGCAGAAACTGTGTACACATGACATTATTCTCATCAACAGGACTAGCAGAAACTGTGTACACATGACGTTATTCTCATGAACAGGACTAGTAGAAACTGTGTACACATGGTATTGTTCTCATCAACAGGACTAGCAGAAACTGTGTACACATGACATTGTTCTCATCAACAGGACTAGCAGAAGCTGTGTACACATGGCATTGTTCTCAACAACAGGACTAGCAGAAACTGTGTACACATGACATTGTTCTCATCAACAGGACTAGCAGAAACTGTGTACACATGACATTGTTCTCATCAACAGGACTATCAAAAACTGTGTACACATGAAATTGTTCTTACCAACAGGACTAGCAGAAACTGTGTACATGTGACATTGTTCTCATCAACAGGACTATCAAAAACTGTTTACACATGACATGACACAATAGAAGGTTGTTGGAAACTCTTGTTTTTAATTGGATGCTCTGAATCACAAAACACATTTTTTGGGATTTATATCACTTTAATATACATGTTTGAATTACTTTAATTATGGTAATAATTTTTTTATTTATAATGATCAAAACATAAAAAAAATGTTTATTTTAAAGGTAAGAGGAATTTGTATTAGATTATTTTGGCTATGAACACATTTAGAAAAATAACAATACATTTGTTATATTGTTTGTTCGCTGATCAGTTTAGCAGACGTGTGCAGATAATAATGGTTGCAGGTAAATGAGAAATAATAATGAGCGTAGTGTGTGTCAAGACAATATTTAGTTACACGTTACCCAGCAATGTCTACTTTGGCAGACATGAATCTTCTTGCTCAACAGTGCATATAAATAAGAATCAAAGGCTAAAGATACAATAACCTGCCAAATTCTTGATTTATTTCATTATTATGTTTTGTTCTGTTTATACATTTGCCAAGGGGTTTGTTGGTAATTATAAGATCCACAGGATACTTTAATAGCAAAGTTTGGAACAAATTGACTTTTCACAGCTGAAAAGACAATAAATAAGTTTTATCTGCCAGTTTAAATATCCATTGGTTTGAATTAGTTCGTAAATATAACATATCATTTAACATATCATTAAAGTGATGGTAAATCCTAGCGTTTGTGAAACAAATAAAGGGGACTTTCATTCGTGAACCATAAAATACTTCATTCTGAAGCTCCTTTATTTGTTTGCAGCGGATTTCCCGCACTGCTATTGGCTAAGAGGTGGAAACATCACCTGAGCAGCTCAGTGCCGCGAACGCTGCAAACAAATAAAGGAGCTTTCAGAATGAAGTGTTCCACAAACACTAGGATTTACCATCACTTTAAAATGGGTAATTTGCCCAAAGGAATGTGATACTCTCCTAATCCTTCAAAAATTACTGTCTAAAGTAAATGGTGTTATGTTACAACTTGTATTTGCTTCCTTAAAGGGATTTTAGCCACCAATCAGCAAGTGCTATCCAGGTTCTAAACCAAAAATGGGCCGTCTCCTAAGCTTATATTCCTGCTTTTCAAATAAAAATACAAAGAGAACAAAGAAAAAATAATAATGGGGTAAATTAGAAAGTTGCTTAAAATTGCACGCTCTATCTAAATCGTGAAAGAATTTTTTTTAATCTCATATCCCTTTAAGTAGATAAAGCTATTTCTAACTGTGGAAGAAAAATTCAACACATGAAGCAAGTTGTTATATTTTATTACGTGTTAGTAGGGGCAGATTTAACTTTTTCATGGTCAAACATTTAAGCTTCAGAGTTCCATTCAGGGGCTTGAAGGCTGGGTTCCCTTGTTGGACCTCGACATATCATGGATGGAGTTTGGTGATTTGGGTATGGCTATGTATTTTGGAAAGGATCATTTTGACCCACTTTCACAGCCCAACAAGTACAATGGGTCAGGTGCTTTTAAGAATGGGTAGGTAGGACCCTCCTCCTCAGCCTAAAGGGATATGTAACACCATTTTTTTTCTTTCATGATTCAGATAGAACATGCAATTTTAAGCAACTTTCTAATTTACTCCTATTATCACATTTTCTTTGTTCTCTTGGTATGCCTTGTTGAATAAGTAGCAATGCATTACTGGTTGCTGACTGAAGACATGGGTGAGCCAATGACAATCGGTGTATATACGCAGCCACCAATCAGCAGCTAGAACCTTTGCTGCTCCTGAGCTTTCCTAGATAAACCTTTCAGCAAAAAAATAACAAAAGAAGGAAGCAAATTAAATAATAGAAGTAAATTGGAAAGTTGTTTAAAATTGTATTCTCTATCTGAATCATGAAATACAAATTTTGGGTTTCATGTCCCTTTAACAAGTACAATGGGGGTGCAACCTAAAGATTAGCAGCTCCCAAGAAGAACTGTCACTGTATGTGTAGCATAGTCTTTTTAAAAAAAAAAACTCACTTCATGTTAAACCATGGGGGCCGATTTATCAAGCCGCCAATCGGCCCCAATGCCGTCAGGCTCATCGGAAACATGAGTTAAGAAGCAATGGTCTTAAGACCAGTGCTCCTTAACTCGTCCATCACCTCCGAGGTTGCGGACAGCAATCAGCCCGATCGGATACGATCGGGTTGATTGACACCCCCTGCTAGCGGCCGATTGGCCTCGAATGTGCAGGGGGGTGGCAATGCATAAGCATTTCTAGTGAAATGCTTGGGTAAGGATAAATGCCGACCGCGTATGCTGTCGGCATTTATCGATGTGTGGCGGACATTGATAATTCGGCCCCTAAAAGTGTTATTCTTACAAATAGGCCTGACTGCTGCATATGTTTTTTATTATTATTAAAAAAAAAAAAAAAAAAGGAAAGGAAAAGGCAAATTTAATCTCTTTGATTTGACCCTAAATACCACTGAGCAGACAAGCAGCAGAAATTTATACTGTACTAAATCATTAGGTAATTAAGCACATTTGTACCAAATACAATTTGAATAGTGTATATACAGCTAGTTACATTACATGTGTTAATAGGAACTAACTTTCTATATAAATATGTATTGTTTATAGTGTATAATCTTACACCAGTATTATAATAATATAGCAAAGCCTTATTCACACATTTAAAGGGATATTCCAGTCAAAATTGGAATCCACATGGATGCATTTCAGTTTTGAACAGTAGCATTTTTGTACTATACATTACGGGCGCGATCCGATATCGATCGCAGTTTGCGGCGCAAGCGAGGGAACCGGCGTCGCCCGCAGTTTCAGCTCGCAACTCGAGCCATCCCATATAGGTCGCCGTCAGATGCTAACGTGCCGTAAGTCTCACAAACCAGCGATGTCCAGAAATCTGCGCAAGTACAAATTTCTGGCGTCGCCAGTGACTTGCGGCACGTTAGAATCTGCCGGCGCCTATAAAACCTGACTAAAGTCTAAAACACCCGCACTGTCTAACACGCCTCCCTAACATAGCCCGCACTGTCTAACACGCCTCCCTAACATAGCCCGCACTGTCTAACACGCCTCCCTAACATAGCCCGCACTGTCTAACACGCCTCCCTAACATAGCCCGCACTGTCTAACCCTCTATCCGCTATCCCCCCTCACTAGCCTAACAATAAAAAAGCTATTAACCCCTAAACCGCCGCTCCCGTACCCCGCCGCCAGCTATATTATATCTATAACCCCCTAAAGTGAGCCCCTAACACCGCCGCCATCTATATTAAAATTATTAACCCCTAATGTAAGCCCCTTACACCGCCGCCATCTCTATTACAATGATTAACCCCTAATTTAATCTACCTACCCTGCCGCCAGCTATATTATCTATATTAACCCTAAGTATATTATAGTTAATATAGGTATTACATTATATATATTAACTATATTAACCCTAATTATATTAGGGTTAATATAGTTACTATAGTATTTATATTAACTATATTAACTCTATCTAACCCTAACACCCCTAACTATATTTATATTAAATTAATCTAATTAATTTATAAACTAAAATATTCCTATTTAAATCTAAATACTTACCTATAAAATAAACCCTAAGATAGCTACAATATAATTAATAATTACATTGTAGCTATGTTAGGGTTAATATTTATTTTACAGGTAAATAGTTAATTATTTTAACTAGGTATAATAGATATTAAATAGTTATTAACTATTTAATATCTACCTAGTTAAAATAATTACCCAATTACCTGTAAAATAAATCCTAACCTAATTTACAAATACACCTACACTATCAATAAATTTAATAAACTACAAACATCTATCTAAAAATACAATTAAATTAACTAAACTAAATTACAAAAAAAACAAACACTAAATTACAAAAAATAAAAAAAAGATTACAAGATTTTTAAGCTAATTACACCTATTCTAAGCCCCCTAATAAAATAATAAACCCCCAAAATAAAAAAAATTCCCTGCCCTATTCTAAATTCAACAAATTTCAAAGCTCTTTACCTTACCAGCCCTTAAAAGGGCCTTTTGTGGGGCATGCCCCAAAGAATTCAGCTCTTTTGCATTCAACAAATACAATCCCCCCCCCCCCCCATTACAACCCACCACCCACATACCCCTATTCTAAACCCACCCAAACCCCCCTTAAAAAAGCCTAACACTACCCCCCTGAAGATCTCCCTCCCTTGTCTTCACCACACCGGGCCGAACTCCTGATCCGATCCGGGCGATGTCTTCCTCCAAGCGGCAGCAAAGTCTTCATTCTTCCGGCGGCATCTTCAATCTTCTTTCTTCGCTCCGCCGCCGCGGAGCATCCATCCCGGCCGACTGCTAAACTTGGAATGAGGTACCTTTAAATGACGTCATCCAAGATGGCGTCCGCCGAATTCCGATTGGCTGATAGGATTCTATCAGCCAATCGGAATTAAGTTAAAAAAATCTGATTGGCTGATTGAATCAGCCAATCAGATTCAAGTTCAATCCGATTGGCTGATCCAATCAGCCAATCAGATTGAGCTCGCATTCTATTGGCTGATCGGAACAACTAATAGAATGCAAGCTCAATCTGATTGGCTGATTGGATCAGCCAATCGGATTGAACTTGAATCTGATTGGCTGATTCAATCAGCCAATCAGATTTTTTTAACTTAATTCCGATTGGCTGATAGAATCCTATCAGCCAATCGGAATTCGGCGGACGCCATCTTGGATGACGTCATTTAAAGGTACCTCATTCCAAGTTTAGCAGTCGGCCGGGATGGATGCTCCGCGGCGGCGGAGCGAAGAAAGAAGATTGAAGATGCCGCCGGAAGAATGAAGACTTTGCTGCCGCTTGGAGGAAGACATCGCCCGGATCGGATCAGGAGTTCGGCCCGGTGTGGTGAAGACAAGGTAGGGAGATCTTCAGGGGGGTAGTGTTAGGCTTTTTTAAGGGGGGTTTGGGTGGGTTTAGAATAGGGGTATGTGGGTGGTGGGTTGTAATGGGGGGGGGGGATTGTATTTGTTGAATGCAAAAGAGCTGAATTCTTTGGGGCATGCCCCACAAAAGGCCCTTTTAAGGGCTGGTAAGGTAAAGAGCTTTGAAATTTGTTGAATTTAGAATAGGGCAGGGAATTTTTTTTATTTTGGGGGTTTATTATTTTATTAGGGGGCTTAGAATAGGTGTAATTAGCTTAAAAATCTTGTAATCTTTTTTTTATTTTTTGTAATTTAGTGTTTGTTTTTTTTTGTAATTTAGTTTAGTTAATTTAATTGTATTTTTAGATAGATGTTTGTAGTTTATTAAATTTATTGATAGTGTAGGTGTATTTGTAAATTAGGTTAGGATTTATTTTACAGGTAATTGGGTAATTATTTTAACTAGGTAGATATTAAATAGTTAATAACTATTTAATATCTATTATACCTAGTTAAAATAATTAACTATTTACCTGTAAAATAAATATTAACCCTAACATAGCTATAATGTAATTATTAATTATATTGTAGCTATCTTAGGGTTTATTTTATAGGTAAGTATTTAGATTTAAATAGGAATATTTTAGTTTATAAATTAATTAGATTAATTTAATATAAATTTAGTTAGGGGTGTTAGGGTTAGATAGAGTTAATATAGTTAATATAAATACTATAGTAACTATATTAACTATATTAACCCTAATATAATTAGGGTTAATATAGTTAATATATATAATGTAATAACTATATTAACTATAATATACTTAGGGTTAATATAGATAACATAGCTGGCGGCGGGGTAGGTAGATTAAATTAGGGGTTAATCATTTTTATATAGGTGGCGGCGGTGTAAGGGGTCAGATTACGGGATAGATAAGGTAGATGGCGGCGGTTTTAGGGGCTCACAGTAGGGGGTTAGTTTATGTAGATGGCGGCGGGGTCCGGGAGCGGCGTTTTAGGGGGTAATAACTTTATTAGGGATTTCCGGGGGGGGGGGGGATCGCGGTTGACAGGGAGATAGACATTGCGCATGCGTTAGGTGTTAGGTTTATTTTAGCAGCCAGTTTAGGAAGTTACGGGGCTCCAATAGTCAGCGTAAGGCTTCTTACGGCTGCTTTTTGTGGCGAGGTGAAAATGGAGTAAGTTTTCTCCATTTTCGCCACGTAAGTCCTTACGCTGCATATTGGATACCAAACTGCGCGGGTTTGGTATACCTGCCTATGGCCCAAAAAACTGCGGGCGACGGCAGAAATATACGCGCGTAACTTCTAGCTTACGCCGTATATAGGATACCAAATCCGCGCAATTATTGGCGTCGCCGGCTTTTGCGGGCGACGCTTTATATCGGATCGACCCCTACATGTATTAGCAAAAATGCTTCTAATAAAAGCTATAGCTGTTTCAAAAGTGTATTTAAGTATGCACCGTGCACCAGCATTTTAAACACGGCACTTGCTCAGAGGTGCTTGTACCATTTGCAAATTGCTGACATAATACAAGCCCCGCTGGTGCTCTGAGCAGCTGCAGTATTTAAAATGTTGGTGCACTGAGAATATCTAGCTATGCTTTACGTGAGAAAAATGCTAGCACTAAAACAGTGATATTTTTTACTAGAAGCCTTTTTGGCAATACATGTGTATTACAAATATGTTTCTATTCAAAAATGTAATTCATCTATGTGCATTTACATCTTGACTGGAATGTCACTCTAAGGGGACGAATTATCAAGCTCCGAATGAATGCTTCTCCATAACTGGTCCGCCTGCTCTGAGGCTGCGAACATCAATCCGCCCGATCCTATACAGTCGGGCTGATTGACACCCCCTGCTAGAGGATGATTGGCTGAGAATCTGCAGGGGCGGCATTGCACAAGCAGTTAACAAGTTATCTTTTTATAACCCTGCATGTGATCAGTAGCTTGCTTAAGCTTAATCGTTGTTCGCTGCATCTAACATACTTTAAGTCTCAAGGCTAAATGTTGTTCAATAAAAGATCTGATAGAACTTCAGAGATAAGAGAATTCCTCAGCCTTGTAATTGAAGTATCTCTAAGTCTTTTCATTGTGAAGTTGTTTTCATGTAAATGCTCTACAAGAGGCTGACAATGTATAGCTGTAAATCTGTGAAAGATAAATGGAATATTTGTACCTAATAAGCCATTCTGCAGAGTAAGCGAGTGCCCTTCAGGCTACATTAGATGTAAAACTGTTATCACAAGGGAAGCAGGAAAACAACAGCTTTTACTACAGTATTGAATAAAACACATTTAGAGACAATATATGACAATGACATGTTTTTCTCTAAAACGTTTTTACACAGATTGAAAACCACTGATTTCTTTTGTTACATCTTCACAAGACCCCCCCCCTCCCCCTCACGGGACATTGTTTCAGACAGAGACCTCCAATTTTTAGTTCTGTCGGCTATTGGAATCTCAAGATTCCTCAATGCTGCTTCTTATAATCATCTTTGTAATGGACAGAGAGATGAATCAAGCTTTATAAAAAAATAAATACAAAAATCAATGTTGCTATATAAGACAACCAGGTATATGCTTAAAGGAATAGGAAAGTCAAAATTAAACGTGCATGATTCTGATAGAACATGTCATTTTAAGACACTTTTAAATTCACTTTCTATTTTCAAATGTGCTTTGTTCTCTTGGTATCCCTTATTGAAACAGAATACGCACATATCCTACACTTGTGGGAGCTGCTGCTAATTGGTGCCTGCACACATTTTTCTTTTGTGATTGGCTAACTAGATGTGCTCAGCTAGCTGTCAGTAATGCAATGCCGTTCCTTCAGCAAAGGATAACAAGAGAATGAAGCAAATTTGATAATAGAAGTAAATTGGAAAGTTGTTAAAAATTGTATGCTCTTCCCAAATCAGGTAAGAAAATGTTGGGGGTTCCTGTCCGTTTAAAGGAGCATGTTAATTCAAAAATTACAGTTTCTAATTCATTTTGCATTTCTTACCTGATAAGTATCTGTGAATAAAAAAACAAGCGCAACCCAGATTCAAGGTAGTATATCAATTTATTATAATAAAAACCACTGCGCAAATATATGCACTTACAAAAGAGAAGTAACTTTTCAAGAGATAATTACAAAAAAGTATAACAGTTATACTCTTTTGTAATTAGCTCTTGAAAAAGTCTGCTTAGTGCAGAGGAAACGCGTCGAGTTAAAGAGTTAGAGAATCCGGTATCACAAGTTGGATAGTCTGTATTCATTACGCATATTCAGGCGGATTTACTGGCCTGTGGACATTTTTCATGAACCGAAGACCTGGAGCTTGTCACGGAGATTATCAGTGACTACATAAAGCCAAGGATCTCATCTTAAGGCTTACTTTTATTTCCCTTTTGTAAGTGTATATATTTGTGGGGTTTTTATAATAAATTTATATACTACCTTGAATCTGGGTTGCGCTTGTTTTTTATTCACTGATACTTAGCAACAAAAGGATGACAGCACCTGGGGAACTTTACCTTTGAGGAAAAAGTTTTAAGACAAATTAAAGATAAGAAAAGTTGAAGTTAAGGGCTGATAAAGACCTCTTCGGGAATTGCCTTGGGGACTTACCTGCGGTGTAACACCACAAGAACTAACTACATACTGGTGACTATGAACACTTACGCTTATTAAGCCCAGTTGTTTTTTTTGGTGTTATTCAACAAATACCATATATTTTATACTTTATACTTGAGAAGTGTGTGCTCAACATATATTTTTTTATTGTGCCTATTGTTCTTACTGTAAGATTCCACTTTCCATTCTAGCGCTGTGAATTTGTTATATAGTACTTACCTGATAACCTTTAGGTAAAGTCTTACTTAGAAGATACAAACCTAGCAGCTCCCAAGCAGTACAAAGTCATAAATGGAAGTGCAGGAAAGGTTTTTGTGTTTTTTTGTGTTTTTTCTTGTGGGGGTACACAAGGCAGCTGCCCGTTAGCACCAGAGGTATTTAAAGCATGTCTGTCGCCTGTCTGCAGGAGAACGTGATTTATGCAGTGACAGTGTCACTGACTTTCTAGTTGCCGAGGACAAAGCAGACTAACTTAAAGGGACATTGAACCAAATTTTTTCTTTTGTGATTCTTGCTATCTTTATTTGAAAAAGAAGACATCTAGGCGGTTTTTTTGGTTCAGTACTCTGGACAGCACTTTTTTTTATTGGTGGATGAATTTATCCACCAATCAGCCCAGGTTGTTCACTAAAAATGGGCCAGCATCTAAACTTACATTCTTGCATTTCAAATAAAGATACCAAGAGAATGAAGAAAATTTGATAATAGGAGTAAATTAGAAAGTTGCTTAAAATGTCATGCTCTATCTGAACCACGAAAGAAAAAAATTGGGTTCAGTGTCCCTTTAACTCTTAGCAGATAAGTTTTGAGGACAGAAGCTGACTTGCTTTGATGGAAGGGTGTGACTGTGGGCAGGAATTGTACAGTAGCTTCCCTTTGTCACACCCAGCTGAACAAGTTGGCTTGGGTTTTAAAAGAGACTGGGCAGTGTGCTGTTCTTTCATCACACTGGAGTTAACACTCACATAGATAGGAGAGCTGAATTTGAAGGCTGTCTAGTGATGTCTATATTGCATTCAGACAGTTCCTGCAGATGAGTTTTTGTGGTCTCTGTCTATGCCTCAGTGTTAAAGGAAAAAATGTCAGTTAATCAACATAGTATTGCAGTTCAACAGTGTTGCTTGTAACTCATTTATTAATGTTGGGGTTTTACTAATTTCGTTTTGAAAAAGTCTATTTCGTCTTACCCCCCCCCCACCCCGAGGCATAATAAAGTCAGACAAACTTCTTAGTGATTATATAACTGGTAGAGAATGCTGGAGTGCATTGCATAATACAGGACAGGAGTACTACATCTGCTCTCTATGTCCATCTTTGGAAGTAAGGTATGGGTGGTATAGGTCTAAGACTTACTTAGATTAGCCAATAGAATGCAAGCTCAATCCTATTGGCTGATTGGATCAGCCAATAGGATGAAAACTCAATCCTATTGACTGATTGCAACAGCCAATATGATTTTTTCAACCTTAATTCTGATTGGCTGATTCTATCATAGGTGGCGGCGGTGTCGAGGCGGCAGATTAGGGGTGTTTAGACTCTGGGCTTATGTTAGGTTGTTAGATGTAAACATAACTTTTATTCTCCCATAGGAATCAATGGGATATCGGGCAGCAGCGAACATAAGCTTTCGCTGCTTTCGGACTCCCATTGATTCCTATGGCATCCTCCAGGGCGGCGGATTGAAAAGCAGGTACGCTGGGCCGGAATAGTGGCGAGCGTACCTGGTAGATATTTGTTAACTAGCAAAAGTAGTCAGATAGTGCCAAAATTGCATTCAGAACATCTGTAATGACGTAAGCATCGATCTGTGTCGGACAGAGCCCGGCGGATCGTATGTTACGTCACAGATTTCAACTTTTGACGGTCTGTAGGCTTTGATAAATATGGGTAATCAGGCTCTCCACAATTACGCTGCGGAATTCCAGCGTATT
Organism: Bombina bombina; assembly: GCF_027579735.1. NCBI lineage: Eukaryota > Metazoa > Chordata > Amphibia > Anura > Bombinatoridae > Bombina > Bombina bombina. The sequence goes on along the minus strand of NC_069503.1, from coordinate 165,324,981 downwards.
TGCATTTGACGGCTTGATAAATAGACCTCTATGTCTATATTAACAATGCAATATCCCACTGGACAAATTAAAAAAAATTATGCATTGCTGAATTTGTGTTTTTTACCCCAAAGCTTCTATCTGGACATATGTATTTACTTTTGTATATGTTTTGTGCGTTATTTTTTTTGTGTGGGTTTTTGTGTGTGCATATTATCTGTGTGTGTCGGTGCTTGTGGATTTCTATGGGTGTCTGTATGTGGATGTCTATGGGTGCCTTTATGGGTGTATGTGGATGTCTATGGGGGTCTGTGTTGGTGTATTTGGATGTTTATGGGTGGTTGTGTGTTTTAGTGCCTGTGTGTTTGTGTTTATGTGGATGTCTGAGTGCCTGTGTGTCTGTGCAGGTCTTGTGTCTGTTTGTATAGGGGCTTTATTTAAAACTAAATGACAGTGAGACATGGAAGGTTGCACTTTAGAATTTTTGGGGGCACATTTCAGAATTTTGCCCCGGGAACCATATTCTCTAGAAACGGCCCTTGTGGTTGGTCAAGCAAATAAGGGTTCTGATTGGCTCACTGCATGCCTTGCTGGGAGATGCAAGCCTAGCAGTTCCCAAGCAAGACACAGTCCTTGTTTGGTAGGTCATGCAACTGACCCTACCGAGTAGCTGACTGCCATGCTTGGGGGAAGCAAGCGTTGAAGCTCCAAAGCAGGATACATCTGTTGATTGGCTGGTCATGCAACTGATGGTCCTGATTGGTTCTCAAAGCTTGCAGCTCCCTGAGGGATTTTAGCTATATTTTTAATTTATTCGAAGGGGGTTAAATGCATTATTATTGTTTATTTGTTATTTTTAAAAAAATAAAAAAATAGTGCACGTAATGTTTACACTAGAATGTTGCTCTAACCTTGCTTGCTTACATCAAGAAGCCTCTATTTTATTTATTTTTTTAATGAACTTTTATTTTTTATAACAATTTTAGTTAACATCTAATCAGTGTGTGTGTGTGTGTGTGTCATTTGACAATCTTGAAGTCCAGCCTCATTAAAGCCCTTAAAAAGCCTATTTAGAGAGTGGATTTGACTGCTCTATACATTACAAGCCAGCCAAAAGAGGAAATGAAGGGGTGCGGAGGGACAGACAACACCAATTAATCTTGTATTATTATATATATATATATATATATATATATATATATATATATATATATATACAGTGGGGCAAAAAAGTATTTAGTCAGCCACCAATTGTGCAACTTCTCCAACTTAAGACTGTAATTTTCATCATAGGTATACCTCAACTATGAGAGACAAAATGTGGAAACAAATCCAGACAATCACATTGTCTGATTTGGAAATAATTTATTTGCATATTATGGTGGAGAATAAGTATTTGGTCACCTACAAACAAGCAAGATTTCTGGCTCTCACAGACCTGTATCTTCTTCTTTAAGAGGCTCTTCTGTCCTCCACTCAGTACCTGTATTAATGGCACCTGTTTGAACTTGTTATCAGTATAAAAGACACCTGTCCACAACCTCGAACAGTCACACTCCAAACTCCACTATGGTGAAGACCAAAGAGCTGTCGAAGGACACCAGAAACAAAATTGTAGACCTGCACCAGGCTGGGAAGACTGAATCTGCAATAGGCAAGCAGCTTGGTGTGAAGAAATCAACTGTGGGAGCAATAATTAGAAAATGGAAGACATACAAGACCACTGATAATCTCCCTTGATCTGGGGCTCCACGCAAGATCTCACCCGTGGGGTCAAAATGATCACAAGAACGGTGAGAAAACATCCCAGAACCACACGGGGGGACCTAGTGAATGACCTGCAGAGAGCTGGGACCAATGTAACAAAGGCTACCATCAGTAACACACTACGCCGCCAGGGACTCAGATCCTGCAGTGCCAGACGTGTCCCCCTGCTTAAGCTAGTACATGTCCGGGCCCGTCTGAAGTATGCTAGAGAGCATTTGGATGATCCAGAAGCAGATTGGGAGAATGTCATATGGTCATATGAAACCACAGTAGAAAATTTGGTAGAAACACAACTCGTCATGTTTGGAGGAGAGAGAATGCTGATTTGCAACCAAAGAACACCATACCTACTGTGAAGCATGGGGGTGGCAACATCATGCTTTGGGGCTGTTTCTCTGCAAAGTGAACAGGATGACTAATCTGTGTACATGAAAGAATGGGGCCATGTATCATGAGATTTTGAGTGCAAACCTCCTTCCATCAGCAAGGGCATTGAAGATAAAATGTGGCTGGGTCTTTCAGCATGACAATGATCCCAAACACACCACCCAGGCAACAAAGGAATGGCTTCATAAGAAGCATTTCAAGGTCCTGGAGTGGCCTAGCCAGTCTCCAGATCTCAACCCCATAGAAAACCTTTGGAGGGAGTTGAAAGTCCATGTTGGCAGCGACAGCCCCAAAACATCACTGCTCTAGAGGAGATCTGCATGCAGGAATGGGCCAACATACCAGCAACAGTGTGTGACAACCTTGTGAAGACTTACAGAAAATGTTTGACCTCTGTCATTGCCAACAAATGATATATAACAAAGTATTGAGATGAACTTTTGATATTGACCAAATACTTATTTTCCACCATAATTTGCAAATAAATTCTTTCCAAATCAGACAATGTGATTGTCTGGATTTGTTTCCGCATGTTGTCTCTCATAGTTGAGGTATACCTATGATGAAAATTACAGGCCTCTCTCATCTTCATAAGTGGGAGAACTTGCACAAATGGTGACTGACTAAATACTTTTTTGCCCCACTGTATATACATATACACTTTAAAAAAAAAAATAATGATATGGTTTTACTTGCAAACAAATATGTTTTTCATTCCAACATTCTTGCAGACTGAAATTTACCATCACTTTTCTTTAAAGTGACACTGAGCCCAAATTTTTTCTTTTATGATTCAGATAGAACATGCAATTTTAAGCAACTTTCTAAGTTATTCATATTATCAAATTTTCTTCATTCTCTTGCTATCTTTATTTGAAAAGCAAGAATGTAAGTTTAGAAGCCGTCCCATTTTTGGTTCACAACCTGGGATGTCCTTGCTGGTTGGACAGCACCAATAAACAAGTGGTAATCATTCTAGTGTAAATTGTACAAAAATGTAGAAAAAGTGTGTGATAGCACACCAATCCTCAAGGGGGCGCTCTTAGTTAGATATTAATTATAACAACAACATATAATCAGAAATGAACAATGTAAAGAATCTAAAAATAGAATAATCCTTTAAACTGACAAATAATAGTCCATACAACCAATAATGTCCAAAAGGTTGAGGTAGCTCCCAAAGAATGTATTGGTCAGCTCTCTGTCATAGGAGGGTCAGGATCCTGACAAAACGATTGATCTAGAAGAACACAGAGGCACCCAATGGCTTAATACCAAACACACAGGATGGATTCAATTTAGGCAAGAAATATACTCACAAACTGCACCTGGCTGGGGTGCAAAGATGCAGACTGGAACCTCACAGTTGCCCAGCAAACTTAACGAGTGCAGCCAGAAATCCAAGGAAGATACCTCGCCTGTGGCGTCCAAAATGTTCTTTTTAAGCAAATTAATTTCTAAAGCAGCAACACTTAGCAGAGTTTGCCAAACAGAGAAAGAAAGAAAGAAAGTGAGAAAGAAGGAAGAAAGAAGGAAGAAAGAAAGAAAGAAAGAAAGAAAGACAATCCCTTTGCTTAAAAAGAACATTTTGGACACCACAGGCGAGGTCTCTTCCTTGGATTTCTGGCTGCACTCGCTCAGTTTGCTGGGCAACTGTGAGGTTCCAGTTTGCATCTTTGCACCCCAGCCAGGTGCAGTTTGTTTGTGAGTATATTTCTTGCCTAAATTGAATCCATCCTGTGTGTTTGGTATTGGTTATTGGGCGCCTCTGTGTGCTTCTCTTCTAGTGTAAATGGTGACTGCACTCAAGCAATCGCGTTTACTTTTAACTTGTAATACGAGCAAAATCCTGACGCACACAAATAGCTATGATAAATCCCTTATCGCTTGTGCGTAACTTAACGCTTCACTCATTATTTGTCCCTTAGTGTGCTGCCTTTTTCCACATTCAGATCATCACAAATGATCTGAATGCACCTGCCTAATTTTATCAGTTCTCATACTGTTAATTTGTGAAACTGCTAAGTGAAAAGGTTTAAAATATCAGCAACAGTCTAAGACCATGGTGACAATAGACTCTAGATACTGGAAATGGTGATCTAGTATAATATGATTTATTTACTTGTGTTTTCTGTAAAAACCTGTACAGAAGATCTTGGTCACCAACAAATAAGATAGAATGACAAGCCGTTAAATCCAAATCTGTTTAATAAGAGAAAATTACTGCAACGTATTGTAACATAATCTTTTCTGAAGATGGAAATGGTGTTTTCAAGGAATAACATGAAAAATATACATATTTGATAATAGAAATAAATTGAAAACTTTTTTTAAAAATCTTATTCACTACCTGAATCATGAAAGAAAAAGAAAAAAATTGGTTTCATGTCCCTTTAAGGTATTCTTCCCTTAAGAATTTCAAGGCATCATGTATGTGAGTTTGGGCTCAAATCATAGATTTATACCTTAAAGGGACAGTCTACACCAGAATTGAAAAGATAGAAAATGCCTTTATTACCCATTTCCTAATTTTGCACAACCAACACTATTACCGTATTTTCCGGCGTATAAGACGACTGGGCGTATAAGACGACCCCCTACTTTTCCTGTTAAAAATATAGGGTTTGTGCTATACTCGCCGTATAAGACTACCCCCTTACCCCCTCAATGAATGCAGCAAGCACACCAAATAAAAATTAAAAAACATCTGAACCTACTGCCCTCAGATTTAATCTATTTACCCCTCTCACCCACCTGAGCCTACTGCTCTCAGCTTTAATCTATTTACCCCTCCCACCCCGATCCTACTACCCTCAGATTTAATCTATTTACCCCTCTCACCCTGAGCCTACTGCCCTCAGCTTTTATCTACTTACCCCTCTCACCCTGATCCTACTGCCCTCAGATTTTATCTATTTACTAGATTAAATCTGAGGGCAGTAGGATCAGGGTGAGAGGGGTAAATAGATTAAAGCTGAGGGCAGTAGGCTAAGGATGAGAGGGGTAAATAGATTAAATCTGAGGGCAGTAGGATCAGGGTGAGAGGGGTAAGTAGTAGATTATAGCTGATTAGCTGAGCCTGAGAGGGCAGTAGGATCAGGGTGAGAGTGAGGTAAGTAAAGCTGAGGGCAGGTGGAGGTAAGTAAAGCTGAGGGCAGTAGGATCAGGGACAGGCAAGGTGATAGAGCTAAGTTAAGCTGAGGCTCACACACTGAGACTGAGTACACAAGTAGTGCTGCAAGGGTCAGGTAATTTCTAGACCAGCCTTCATCTGATTACATGAAAATTCAGTGACAGTGTATGCATGTTCTCCACTCCACTGCAATTTTGCTTCCTTACAACAGTCGACTGACAAGTGACTCTCTCTCTGACCCTCTCTGAATCACTCAGAGTCAGAGAGTCACTTGTCAGTATAAGGATGCAAAATTGCTGGAGTCTGGAGAATGGAGATTGGACTGGAGAACATCCATTATACACTGATTGCAGGCTAGTAGTTTAGTTTAGTTTTTATGATTAACATGACTTATCGTCTTACTGGTAGTCCTAGATCCGGATTCCAGACCAGTCCCTCCAGAATAGATCACACAGACACAGTCAGTCACCGCTTGCCTGCAACTGTGTGAAACTCCCGCTCTCTCTCTAGTCTTGCTTGTCACTTGTGCATGCGCAGTCACCAGTGAGATCATCATGGTGGGGTCATAATGGAGTCACGGTGGGGCCATGTTGCCCAATGATGAGAGAGACGTCATGATTGAATTTGCGCCACGCCCACCCACTCTGAGTCTGCTCTGACTACTCCTGCGCAGCCTGCCCCAGACTTAGGCGCCGCAGTATACTGAGTGACTCACTGACAGTCTCAGACTGTAAATCTGTGACATCATTCCAATCCACTCCACATGACTGTATTTGGGGCGGCCGCCTGGAGCAGGAGGGAGCCCTAAGAACCCCGTACTATTACAGCTTAGCCTGCGCACAATGCCACTAACTCACTCTGATCTGAAATAAAAAAGTTAAAGTATAACACTATTTATTACATTAATAAGGCTTATAAGACGACACCCGGCGTATAAGACGACCCTTGACTTTTGAGAAGATTTTCATGAGTTAAAAAGTCGTCTTATACGCCGGAAAATACGGTATATAAATACACTTTTTACCACTGCAAACTGCCCCCTTATTTCAGTTCTTTTGACAGACATCCATTTTAGCCAATCAGAGCTGGCTCACCTGAACTCCACGTGCGTGAGCACAGTGTTATCTATGTGACACACATGAACTAACACCCTCTAGTGGTGAAAAACTGTCAAAATACCCTGAGAGAAGAGGCGGCCTTCAAGGGCTTAGAAATTAGCATATGAACCTCCTAGGTTTAGCTTTCAACTAAGAATACCAAAAGAACAAAGCAAAATTGGTGATAAAAGTAAATTGGAAAATTGTTTGAAATTACATTTTCTATCATGAAAGTTTATTTTGAACTAGACTGTCCCTTTAAGTGACATGCTAGAGGACTCTTGAGATAACCATTCTGAAAAAGAAAGCACCAAGGTTTGTTTCCATCACTTGGGTATAAAGTTGCAGAAATGAAATAGTTCTCAGATTGCAAGAAATATTAACCCATTTGTAAAAAAGAAGATAGTACATATATTTAGTTATAACTAAACTATATATTAACTGTTCTATGTTAGCTTCTTTGTTAGAGGAAAGGGCGTGGCAAAAGTTCTGGAAAATAAACTCACTTAAGATGAGGGGGCCTATTTATCAAGTTCCGTATGGAGCTTAAAGACCGCTGCTCCTTAACCTGTCCGTCTGCTCTGAGGAGGCGGACAGACATTGCGGGAAATCAACCCGATCGAATACGATCAGTTTGATTGACACCACCTGCTAGCGGCCGCAAATCTGCAGGGGGCGGCGTTGCACCAGCAGTTCACTAGAGCTGCTGGTGCAATGCTGAATGCGGATAGCGTATTCCTCTCCACATTCAGCGATGTCTGTCGGACCTGATCCGCTGATCGGATCATGTCGGACAGAGGGTTGATAAATCAGCCCGAGGTTGTAATTACAGTAGACAAAATGACTGCATTGTACTTGACTACAGGGAATATATAGCGCACCTGATTTATGTCATTGGATATAAATCTATATGGTTTTATAGTAGCTGGCGGGCAACTGACATCAACTAAACTTACAGTTTAAACAAACTCTTCACATACAGACGGTGCCCTCGACTAATATTGGCACCATTGGTAAATATGAGCAAAGAAGGCAGTGAAAATTTGTCTTTATTGTTTAACCTTTTGATACACAACAATACTCTGCTCTTGTGGATATCGAAGAAAAAAAATATCTTTGTTAAATATATGTGTGGCACAATTATTAGCACTCCTATGAATTCATATGAGAAAAATATATTTGAAGTATATACCCATTGATATTTTAAATTTTTGTAGTACACCGGGCTGATTAGGAAATTGTTCAACCATGACTTCCTGTTTCTCAGACCTGGAAGAGGATGTGTGTCTATATTGTCTCAGTGCACTGTGAAGAGGATGGTTCCAGTGGCCAAAATATCTCCAAGGTTCATAGCTGGAGAATTATAGAAGTTAGTTGCGTCTTGGGGTCAAAAAGTCTCCAAAACTACAATCCAACGTTACCTACATCACCACAAGTTGTTTGAAAGGGTTGTAAGAAAAATGTCTCAACTTTCATTAAAAAACAAACAGAAGTATCTTCAGTTTGCCAGAAACTACTGGAACTTCAAATGGGATCGGGTTCTATGGTCAGATGAAACCAAAATAGAGCTTTTTGGCAATAAACACTAAAGGTGTTTGCGCACACAGAGAGGTAGCCATATGGGAAAGTACCTCATGCCCATGGTTAAATATTGTGATGGTTCTTTAATGTTTTGTGGGTGTTTTTCTGCCAGAGGACCTAGACATTTTGTTAGGATACATGGTATCATGGACTGATGTTACAGATATTAAATTAACACCTGACTGCCTCTGCCAGAAAGCTTAAAATGGGACGTAATTGGATCTTCCAGCAGGACAATGAACAAAAACATACATCAAAATTAACACAAAAATGGTTAACTGACCACAAAATCAAGGTCCTGCCATGGTCATCCCAGTCTCCTGACTTGAACCCCATAAAAAACATGTGGAGTGAACTGAAGAGGAGAGATTCTGTATGAAGGAATGGTCTTAGATCCCTTTCCATGTATTCTCCAATCTCATTGGGCATTATCGGCGAAGACTCAGAGCTATTATCTTGGCAAAGGGGGTAGCACAAGGTATTGGCTCATAGGGGGCCAATAATTCTGCCACACATATATTTAACAAAGATTTTTATTTTATTTTTGGATAAACGTGCGTTGTGTTTGCAGTTTGATATCCTCGAGAGCAGAGTATTTTTGTGTATTTGGTAAAAAAAAGATGTTTTACAGCCTTCTTTGCTTATATGTATGAGCACAATCGCATTTACTTTTAACTCGTAATATGAGCGATATGCCCGGCGAGAAACCCCTTATCGCTGGTGTGCAAACATTTGTGCTCCACTCATAATCTGGCCCAGTATGGGTAGACTTAATGGGCATTTTGGTTGTTAACTACTGATACATTTTATGTTTCTTGCCTGCACATAGAATAACCTCCCTGCACAATACCATGTTCAACAACAAGGTCCCACTTAGTGTTGCCTACACAGCAATTAAAGTAATTTAATTTTTGTTACATCTAACAGAGGGAATTTAAAATGTTTTACAGTTTTTCATTGGTTTTTTTTTGTCAATATAGAAAAAAAAAGAAAAACTGACTGTGAGGTGTGTTCCTTTCACGAGTATAACTGTTGTAAGTTTGCTTCTCTGCCAATGAGCGAAATGAGCACAATTCCTACATTTAAAGGGACAGTCTAGTCAAAAATAAACTTTCATGATTCAGATAGAGCATGTAATTTTAAACAACTTTCCAGTTTACTTTTATCATCAATGTTGATTTGTTCACTTGGTATTCTTAGTTGAAAGCTAAACCTAGGAGGCTTATATGCAAATGTCTTAGCCCTTTAAGACTGCCTCTTATCTGAATGCATTTTGACATTTTTTTCACGACTAAATCATGAAAGTTATTTTTTTACTTGACTGTCCCTTTAATTTAATTGATGAAAACACACAAATGTAAAACTTACTTTAGAAAGGAGTACTTGCATTTAACATTGCACAAGCAGTTCTGGTGAACTGTTTGTGCATTGCCGCCCCCTGCAGATTTGCGGCCGCTAGCAGGGTGTGTCAATCAGTCCGATCATATAGAATCGGGTGGATTGCAGACTGCAGCCTCAGAGGCTTGCGCAGAAACAGGGGCATCAGGGGCCATAAACTTGTAAAACGAAATGCACACTCTGTTAGTGCGCATTGGCAAACAGACAAAAATCATTCATTTTTGAAAAGATAATAATTGTAAACTAAAACATCTGTTTAAAGATAAAGTGAGTTGGAATTTAGCATCTTAAATTTTCAAGCTGAAACCAAAAAAGCTCTTGTAAGTCATGTAAAAGAACCCAAACTTCCATACATCGACCAATGTCATTATCTAGTACAAGATTGCTGAAAATAGACCATTTAGAATGGCAAGAAATCTACAATTCACATTATCTTTATCCCCCAGGCTATATGACATTTGTTTATTGTGATATTTTAATGAAATAGAGTTAAACACCTGCACTACTGCACATTGTTATATTTACCATCTGGTAAATTAGAACATAAATTAGCCATCCACACAGGGTCTAATGCTTTACTATAAATAGTCTTGTGGAAGGGCTTATGACTGATGCTATAATAATTCATAAATTAGTTTCCATCATAGCAAATGCCAAGCAAACATAAAACAAATGGCTAACTTTTGTTTCTACCTAACTAGAATGTTTTAACCACTTAAAAACAAACATATTGTTTATCAACTAGTGATTTTGGCTGTTTATTTAGTATGGCAATGCTAAACAGCATAATTTAGCCTGTCCGTCATATTACTGAGCTGTTTAAAATGTACGCGTGGAACTGTCATCCAGTCAGAAGCAGTTGTATCAGCTGTTGCCTAACATGGCAGCTTGAAAAAATTCCAACAGATTTGTTTTTGTTTTCTGCTACTTTCACGTTGTAAACTATTGAGAAATCTTAGGTTTTAAAGGACCCCTAAAGTCAAAATTAAAGTTTTGTGAACATGAAAAAAAATCAAATATAGTTCCATTATCAAAACAATCACAGTATTTATTTATATGCATTTTGTGATAGCTGTCACATGTTTCAGGGAAGGGACAATTAGATTAACTTTGAGATTATCCAGAAAATATTCAACTGTTTATTTTAAATTCAAATGAAGTGCAATTGCATTGTCTTTTTATTGTGTATTTTAGTCGGTAGCCCCCATTTCAATCCATCAGTGTTTTAAGTGAAAAACTCAGCACATGATATTTCATCCAGTTGCATTACATAAGCTTTTTAAATTAAAGGGATAGTCTAGAGTTTATTCTTTATTACTTACTAGTCGTAAAGCGCATGTACACTGGCCATTTTATGCAGTTAGATGTCCCACCCGTTCACCCATGCCATGCCCGCTCCTGACGGTCACGCCCCAATCACACCCACTTCCACCCACCCTCTCTGCTGTCGTATCCTCACGGCCTTGACAGATCCTTCCTTACAGCCAGATATGTTTGTCTCGCGCTGCAGTCTCTACTGTGCATGGCTGCATCGGACAAGCATACCTGGCCTTTTATAATATAGGATTGTTACATACCAGACACACATCTTCCAATGGTTTCCACAGCTATAAGCATGTAAGAAGTACATGAAACTTTTCAATAATCATTATTTGTTAGCAGCTGAAAATGGCCGCCCACAGCTTTCTTGTATGACAGTTAAACAGTGCACGTTTAGGGCCAAATTACGAGTGAAGCACATATTAACGTTGCGCTAGAAGTACGATTTTTGCGCTCGTATTATGAGTTGAAAGTAAACTGTTTTCGTTCTTGCGGTAACCAGACTAGAGCAAAAAGCTAAAGTTAGAATATTGCGTGTGGGTTCACGTATTCCCCCATAGAACTCAATGGAGAAAAAAAAAAGTGGAAAAAAAAACTAACACCCCACTCTCGTGCAACCCGATCGCATATTCTCATTTGTGATTTTTTCATAAATAAATATTTCTACATATATGTGATGGTATTTTGGTATATATGTATCACACAATTGGTGGGCAGACCTTGGCGGCCATTTTTGGTTCCTGATAAAAGATTAATATCACTGTACTTCTAACAAGCTTGTAGATGCAGGACCAGTTGCAGGATGCTTCCCTAGTATGTAACAATAAGTAATCAAAATTATATATTGGGTCTAGACTGTCCCTTTAAAGAGACAATAAACAGCTTTTGCTTTTGTGTAAAAATTGTGCTTTGTCCAACACTCCCTAGAGAGGTCAACATGTGAAATCTGCTACTTAGGTTTTTAAACGAGCTGTTTGATTTGCAGCATTTGTGAGTTACAGAATTCACTTTTTAGGCTTTCTATTGGGTATAAAAATAGCACCATTTTTACACACAAGCAAGAAGTGTTTATTGTCATTTTAAGGTTGCAATATATAAGCAGAAATCTTAGGGCCAGATTATGAGTGGAGTGCTGGTATTAGAAGTGGCCCGCAATGTGAACGCGACCTCACGCACTAATGGGAGCCTCGTCTCATGCCGTCAGACACAGCATGAGAACTTAGCGCAGCATAAACTTATATATTTACAAGGAACACACAGTTTCCCATAGAACACTATGTAAAGGCACTTTTCAGTGCCGTATTTTCTAACACACAGCACTATTAACCCCTAAAAGCTGCTTTGTGCTGCTTCATAAACTACAAGACTCTTAAATTTGGGGCCAATTAGGGGATATTTAGAAAATTAACCAGAGATCTGAATTTTCTGAGTGCTAATTCCTACCGTAAGCTCACAGTAGCAATAACCAGCCACTTGTAATGGCTGGTTATTTATTGCGCACGTGATAAATTAGCGCTCCACTTGTAATCTTAAGTAAGTTCTTAAAGTTGTCAGTTCTGGTTTTACAGGGGTGGAAAACCAGCCCCTATGTTTTAAGCAGTGTCCCAATTGTGCTTGCTGGGCTCTCGGGAGAGGGTGCAAAATCACTCATTCTCAACTAGCCAAGATATCAGCCACCCGGCTACGGACCCCTCCACCCAGCTCCACACACAACACACACAGTAACTTTTAACACTCACGATTCTCACTCCATCACCCCTGACTTTGCTCATGAAACACCTATGACTCTGCCTGCGGGCCTCACTCACTCAGTCACCAGCGCTCTGCAGTCCCCAACAAGGACTGGCCCTGAGAGTAAGATAGTCAGTATATGAATAAACAATAGGCTTTTCTCATATGGTTCCTACTTTCACAGGGTTTTAAACAGATCTACATTGAAGCAAAGTATAAAAGTCTCTAAAGAGAATGTAGAACATGGAGGCTAATTAGTTGTCATTGCAGGCCAGTTTATACAATTTTGTGTTCAATTTTAAATAACTTATTTTAATGCTCCAACCTGTAATTACAATCATACGTAAACATTCAGATTATGATACTTTAGCTGTGCATAAGTTTCACAACATAGTGTGATTGATGCTATATTTTACCTTGGTATTTTAATGTATGATGTTTAGTTATGTCTAGTTAACAACTTTGCAATATACTTTCATTATTTTGCCCCCTTTTCACTTCATTTAACTTCAGACTCAAGCCCAGAGTGGATCCTCCCAATAAGGCAAGTGTTGGGTAGAGTTTGGCTATTGGAAAAAAAAATACAGCAAACAAACGGCTAGATTTAGAGTTCTGCGGCCAAAGGGGTGCGTTAGCTACGCATGTATTTTTTCCCCCGCACCTTTTAAATACCGCTGGTATTTAGAGTTCACAGAATGGCTGCGTTAGGCTCCAAAAAGGGAGCGTAGAGCATAATTTACCGCCACTGCAACTCTCAATACCAGCGGTGCTTACGGACGCGGCCAGCTTCAAAAACGTGCTCGTGCACGATTCCCCCATAGAAAACAATGGGGCAGTTTGAGCTGCAAAAAAACCTAACACCTGCAAAAAGCAGCGTTCAGCTCTTAACGCAGCCCCATTGTTTCCTATGGGGAAACAGTTTCTAAGTCTGCACCTAACACCCTAACATGAACCCCGAGTCTAAACACCCCTAACCTTACACTTATTAACCCCTAATCTGCCGCCCCCGCTATCGCTGACCCCTGCATATTTTTTTAACCTCTAATCTGCCGCTCCGTACACCACCGCAACCTACATTATCCCTATGTACCCCTAATCTGCTGCCCCTAACACCGCCGACCCCTATATTATATTTATTAACCCCTAATCTGCCCCCACAACGTCGCCGCTAGCTACCTACAATAATTAACCCCTAATCTGCCGACCGGACCTCACCGCTACTATAATAAATGTATTAACCCCTAATCCGCCTCACTAACCCTATAATAAATAGTATTAACCCCTAATCTGCCCTCCCTAACATCACCGACACCTAACTTCAAGTATTAACCCCTAATCTGCCTACCGGACCCCACCGCTACTCTAATAAATGTATTAACCCCTAAAGCTAAGTCTAACCCTAACACTAACACCCCCCTAAGTTAAATATAATTTTATTCTAACGAAATAAATTAACTCTTATTAAATAAATTATTCCTATTTAAAGCTAAATACTTTACCTGTAAAATAAATCCTAATATAGCTACAATATAAATTATTATTATATTGTAGCTATTTTAGGATTAATATTTATTTTACAGGCAACTTTGTATTTATTTTAACCAGGTACAATAGCTATTAAATAGTTAATAACTATTTAATAGCTACCTAGTTAAAATAATTACCTGTAAAATAAATCCTAACCTAAGTTACAATTAAACCTAACACTACACTATCAATAAATTAATTACATACAAATACCTACAAATAAATACAATTAAATAAACTAACTAAAGTACAAAAAATAAAAAATAACTAAGTTACAAAAATAAAAAAATATTTACAAACATTAGAAAAATATTACAACAATTTTAAACTAATTACACCTACTCTAAGCCCCCTAATAAAATAACAAAGCCCCCCAAAATAAAAAAATGCCCTACCCTATTCTAAAATTAAAATAGAAAAGCTCTTTTACCTTACCAGCCCTTAAAAGGGCCTTTTGCGGGGCATGCCCCAAAGAATTCAGCTCTTTTGCCTGGAAAAAAAAACATACAATACCCCCCCCACCACCCACATACCCCTAATCTAACCCAAACCCCCCTTAAATAAACCTAACACTAAGCCCCTGAAGATCTTCCTACCTTATCTTCACCACACCGGGTATCAGCGATCGGTCCAGGCTCCAATGTCTTTATCCAAGCCCAAGTGGGGGCTGAACGTCCATCCTCCGGGTGAAGTCTTGATCCAAGCGGCGGCTGAAGAAGTCCATCTTCGGGCAGAAGTCTTCATCCTATCCAGGCAGAAGAGGAGATCCGGACCGGCAAACATATTCATCCAAGTGGCATCTTCTATGTTCTTCCATCCGATGACGAGCGGCTCCATCTTGAAGGCCTCCGGCGCGGATCCATCCTCTTCTTCCGATGACTAGACGACGAATGAAGGTTCCTTTAAGGGACGTCATCCAAGATGGCGTCCCTCGAATTCCGATTGGCTGATAGGATTCTATCAGCCAATCGGAATTAAGGTAGGAAAATTCTGATTGGTTGATGAAATCAGCCAATCAGATTCAAGTTCAATCCGATTGGCTGATTGGATCAGCCAATCAGATTGAGCTCACATTCTATTGGCTGATCGGAACAGCCAATAGAATGCGAGCTCAATCTGATTGGCTGATTGGATCAGCCAATCGGAATTTTCCTACCTTAATTCCGATTGGCTGATAGAATCCTATCAGCCAATCGGAATTCGAGGGACGCCATCTTGGATGACGTCCCTTAAAGGAACCTTCATTCGTCGTCTAATCGTCGGAAGAAGAGGATGGATCCACGCTGGAGGTCTTCAAGATGGAGCCGCTCGTCATCGGATGGAAGAACATAGAAGATGCCACTTGGATGAAGATGTTTTCCGGTCCAGAAGATGGACTTCTTCAGCCGCCGCTTGGATCAAGACTTCAGCCGGAGGATGGACGCTCAGCCCCCGCTTGGGCTTGGATCAAGACATCGGAGCCTGGACCGATTGCTGATACCCGGTGTGGTGAAGATAAGGTAGGAAGATCTTCAGGGGCTTAGTGTTAGGTTTATTTAAGGGGGGGGTTGGGTTAGATTAGGGGTATGTGGGTGGTGGGTTGTAATGTTGGGGGGGGTATTGTATGTTTTTTTCCAGGCAAAAGAGCTGAATTCTTTGGGGCATGCCCTGGTAAGGTAAAAGAGCTTTTCTATTTTAAGTTTAGAATAGGGTAGGGCATTTTTTTATTTTGGGGGGCTTTGTTATTTTATTAGGGGGCTTAGAGTAGGTGTAATTAGTTTAAAATTGTTGTAATATTTTTCTAATGTTTGTAAATATTTTTTTATTTTTTGTAACTTAGTTCTTTTTTATTTTTTGTACTTTAGTTAGTTTATTTAATTGTATTTATTTGTAGGTATTTGTATGTAATTAATTTATTGATAGTGTAGTGTTAGGTTTAATTGTAACTTAGGTTAGGATTTATTTTACAGGTAATTTTGTAATTATTTTAACTAGGTAGCTATTAAATAGTTATTAACTATTTAATAGCTATTGTACCTGGTTAAAATAAATACAAAGTTGCCTGTAAAATAAATATTAATCCTAAAATAGCTACAATATAATTATAATTTATATTGTAGCTATATTAGGATTTATTTTACAGGTAAGTATTTAGCTTTAAATAGGATTAATTTATTTAAGAAGAGTTAATTTATTTTGTTAGATAAAAATTACATTTAACTTAGGGGGGTGTTAGTGTTAGGGTTAGACTTAGCTTTAGGGGTTAATAAATTTAATAGAGTAGCGGTGAGGTCCAGTCGGCAGATTAGGGGTTAATACTTGAAGTTAGGTGTCGGTGATGTTAGGGAGGGCAGATTAGGGGTTAATACTATTTATTATAGGGTTATTGAGGCGGGAGTGAGGCGGATTAGGGGTTAATACATTTATTAGAGTAGCGGTGAGGTCCGGTCGGCAGATTAGGGGTTAATAATTGTAGGTAGGTGGAGGCGACATAGGGATAACGTAGGTTGCGGCGGTGTGCGGTCGGCAGATTAGGGGTTAAAAAAATTTAATAGAGTGGCGGCGATGTGGGGGGGCCTCGGTTTAGGGGTACATAGGTAGTTTATGGGTGTTAGTGTACTTTAGAGCACAGTAGTTAAGAGCTTTATGAACCGGCGTTAGCCCAGAAAGCTCTTAACTCCTGGCTTTTTCTGCGGCTGGTGTCTTGTCGTTAGATTTCTAACGCTCACTTCAGCCACGACTCTAAATACCGGCGTTAGAAAGATCCCATTGAAAAGATAGGATACGCAAATGGCGTAGGGGGATATGCGGTATGTAGAAAAATAGAAAATCCACAGCACCACTGTTAGTTTTCAATGCTCTATAAAGCATTGAAAACTTACAGTGGTGCTGTGGATTTTCTATTTTTCTACATATTATTGAGGTTGACAGTCCCTCTCACCACCTGCACCTGTGATACCGTGGAGCTGTACACTGTTCATGCGTATTCTGGGATATGCGGTATGGATAGGTCGCGGCTGCAAAGTGAACGTTAGACCCTTTGCTGACTGACTCTAAATACCAGCGGGCGGTAAAAACCAGCGTTAGGAGCCTCTAACGCTGGTTTTGACGGCTAACGCCAAACTCTAAATCTAGGCGAATATGTTAATTTGTTTTATAAATGTTTAGACTTGGCTATGTTATTATATAGCAAGACAGCATCAATCTTGGGCGGTCTAGCTGGGGAGTCAGGAAGTTGGAGGACCCTACCTACGGAAGCTTTTTTTTTTTTTTTAAAGGGCAGGGAGCAGCTACACTACATAAAATGTGTTTGGGGCCCGTGGAGGGGGTCCTAATGGCAATCGCGGCAGGGGGGGAGGTTGTAGGACCACTACACTACAGAAAACCACAAAAAATTTAAAATAAAATATACATTTAAATAAAGGGGTTTATAGGTACTGGCAGACAGCTGCTAAGATGGCGGCAATAGTTAGGGCAAGGGAGGTTTAGATAGCTGTGTTGGGGGGATCAGGGAGTTTTGAGGGTTAGGGCAATCCTACACCGCAGAAAAACAAAAGCAACATTTTTTTTTATTTATTATTGGCAGACTGTCTGCCAGTACTTAAGATGGGGGTGACCAGTGGGGGGGTGGGGGAGGGAAGAAGACTGTTTGGAAGGAAACTGGTAGGGATCAGGGGGTGGGCAGTGTCAGTGAAGTCTTGATCCAAGCGGCGGCTGAAGAAGTCCATCTTCGGGCAGAAGTCTTCATCCTATCCAGGCAGAAGAGGAGATCCGGACCGGCAAACATATTCATCCAAGTGGCATCTTCTATGTTCTTCCATCCGATGACGAGCGGCTCCATCTTGAAGGCCTCCGGCGCGGATCCATCCTCTTCTTCCGATGACTAGACGACGAATGAAGGTTCCTTTAAGGGACGTCATCCAAGATGGCGTCCCTCGAATTCCGATTGGCTGATAGGATTCTATCAGCCAATCGGAATTAAGGTAGGAAAATTCTGATTGGTTGATGAAATCAGCCAATCAGATTCAAGTTCAATCCGATTGGCTGATTGGATCAGCCAATCAGATTGAGCTCACATTCTATTGGCTGATCGGAACAGCCAATAGAATGCAAGCTCAATCTGATTGGCTGATTGGATCAGCCAATCGGAATTTTCCTACCTTAATTCCGATTGGCTGATAGAATCCTATCAGCCAATCGGAATTCGAGGGACGCCATCTTGGATGACGTCCCTTAAAGGAACCTTCATTCGTCGTCTAATCGTCGGAAGAAGAGGATGGATCCACGCTGGAGGTCTTCAAGATGGAGCCGCTCGTCATCGGATGGAAGAACATAGAAGATGCCACTTGGATGAAGATGTTTGCCGGTCCAGAAGATGGACTTCTTCAGCCGCCGCTTGGATCAAGACTTCAGCCGGGGGATGGACGCTCAGCCCCCGCTTGGGCTTGGATCAAGACATCGGAGCCTGGACCGATTGCTGATACCCGGTGTGGTGAAGATAAGGTAGGAAGATCTTCAGGGGCTTAGTGTTAGGTTTATTTAAGGGGGGGTTGGGTTAGATTAGGGGTATGTGGGTGGTGGGTTGTAATGTTGGGGGGGGTATTGCATGTTTTTTTCCAGGCAAAAGAGCTGAATTCTTTGGGGCATGCCCTGGTAAGGTAAAAGAGCTTTTCTATTTTAAGTTTAGAATAGGGTAGGGCATTTTTTTATTTTGGGGGGCTTTGTTATTTTATTAGGGGGCTTAGAGTAGGTGTAATTAGT
This sequence comes from Bombina bombina, assembly GCF_027579735.1. NCBI lineage: Eukaryota > Metazoa > Chordata > Amphibia > Anura > Bombinatoridae > Bombina > Bombina bombina. The sequence continues at coordinate 165,306,321 of NC_069503.1, read as the reverse complement.
TTAAAATTGTTGTAATATTTTTCTAATGTTTGTAAATATTTTTTTATTTTTTGTAACTTAGTTCTTTTTTATTTTTTGTACTTTAGTTAGTTTATTTAATTGTATTTATTTGTAGGTATTTGTATGTAATTAATTTATTGATAGTGTAGTGTTAGGTTTAATTGTAACTTAGGTTAGGATTTATTTTACAGGTAATTTTGTAATTATTTTAACTAGGTAGCTATTAAATAGTTATTAACTATTTAATAGCTATTGTACCTGGTTAAAATAAATACAAAGTTGCCTGTAAAATAAATATTAATCCTAAAATAGCTACAATATAATTATAATTTATATTGTAGCTATATTAGGATTTATTTTACAGGTAAGTATTTAGCTTTAAATAGGATTAATTTATTTAAGAAGAGTTAATTTATTTTGTTAGATAAAAATTATATTTAACTTAGGGGGGTGTTAGTGTTAGGGTTAGACTTAGCTTTAGGGGTTAATAAATTTAATAGAGTAGCGGTGAGGTCCGGTCGGCAGATTAGGGGTTAATACTTGAAGTTAGGTGTCGGTGATGTTAGGGAGGGCAGATTAGGGGTTAATACTATTTATTATAGGGTTATTGAGGCGGGAGTGAGGCGGATTAGGGGTTAATACATTTATTAGAGTAGCGGTGAGGTCCGGTCGGCCGATTAGGGGTTAATAATTGTAGGTAGGTGGAGGCGACATAGGGATAACGTAGGTTGCGGCGGTGTGCGGTCGGCAGATTAGGGGTTAAAAAAATTTAATAGAGTGGCGGCGATGTGGGGGGGCCTCGGTTTAGGGGTACATAGGTAGTTTATGGGTGTTAGTGTACTTTAGAGCACAGTAGTTAAGAGCTTTATGAACCGGCGTTAGCCCAGAAAGCTCTTAACTCCTGGCTTTTTCTGCGGCTGGTGTCTTGTCGTTAGATTTCTAACGCTCACTTCAGCCACGACTCTAAATACCGGCGTTAGAAAGATCCCATTGAAAAGATAGGATACGCAAATGGCGTAGGGGGATATGCGGTATGTAGAAAAATAGAAAATCCACAGCACCACTGTTAGTTTTCAATGCTTTATAGAGCATTGAAAACTAACAGTGGTGCTGTGGATTTTCTATTTTTCTACATATTATTGAGGTTGACAGTCCCTCTCACCACCTGCACCTGTGATACCGTGGAGCTGTACACTGTTCATGCGTATTCTGGGATATGCGGTATGGATAGGTCGCGGCTGCAAAGTGAACGTTAGACCCTTTGCTGACTGACTCTAAATACCAGCGGGCGGTAAAAACCAGCGTTAGGAGCCTCTAACGCTGGTTTTGACGGCTAACGCCAAACTCTAAATCTAGGCGAATATGTTAATTTGTTTTATAAATGTTTAGACTTGGCTATGTTATTATATAGCAAGACAGCATCAATCTTGGGCGGTCTAGCTGGGGAGTCAGGAAGTTGGAGGACCCTACCTACGGAAGCTTTTTTTTTTTTTTTTAAAGGGCAGGGAGCAGCTACACTACATAAAATGTGTTTGGGGCCCGTGGAGGGGGTCCTAATGGCAATCGCGGCAGGGGGGGAGGTTGTAGGACCACTACACTACAGAAAACCACAAAAAATTTAAAATAAAATATACATTTAAATAAAGGGGTTTATAGGTACTGGCAGACAGCTGCTAAGATGGCGGCAATAGTTAGGGCAAGGGAGGTTTAGATAGCTGTGTTGGGGGGATCAGGGAGTTTTGAGGGTTAGGGCAATCCTACACCGCAGAAAAACAAAAACAACATTTTTTTTTATTTATTATTGGCAGACTGTCTGCCAGTACTTAAGATGGGGGTGACCAGTGGGGGGGTGGGGGAGGGAAGAAGACTGTTTGGAAGGAAACTGGTAGGGATCAGGGGGTGGGCAGTGTCAGGTAGGAGGCTAATCTCTACGCTTAAGATAACATTAACTTCACTGCCTAGATTAATAGGTGTGGTGAGCAGCTGCAATTAGCAGCCTTCTAATTACCAAAAAGCAATGGCAGCGCCATATTTGTCTGCTATTTCTGAACAAAGGGCATCCCAGAAAAACTTTTACAAACATTTGTGCTATGATTGCACAAGCAGAATGTAAATAATTTCTGTGAGAAACCCAAAGTTTGTGAAAAAAGTAAAAAAATTTTTTAACTTGAAGGCATTTGGCGGTGAAATGGTGGCATGAAATATACCAAAATGGGCCTAGATCAATACCTTGGGTTCTCTACTTAAATATATATAGATTTAAAAAATAATATAAAAAAACAAGGCTCTGTTTCTGTTTAAATGGAGTGCTACCAAAATGCTAAAAATGCTCTGGTGTTTTGGGCAAGTTTTTGTCTGGAAGTGCCGGTAGTGAAGGGGTTAAGCAGCCTTTCAGTGTCAAATCTCTCACGCCTAGATTTAGAGTTCTGCGGTAGCCGTCAAAACCAGCGTTAGGGGGTCCTAACGCTGGTTTTTACCGCCCGCTGGTATTTAGAGTCAGTCAGGAAAGGGTCTAACGCTCACTTTCCAGCCGCGACTTTTCCATACCGCAGATCCCCCTACGCCATTTGTGTATCCTATCTTTTCAATGGGATCTTTCTAACGCCGGTATTTAGAGTCTTGGCTGAAGTGAGCGTTAGAAATCTAACGACAAAACTCCAGCCGCAGAAAAAAGTCAGGAGTTAAGAGCTTTATGGGCTAACGCCGGTTCATAAAGCTCTTAACTACTGTGCTCTAAAGTACACTAACACCCATAAACTACCTATGTACCCCTAAACCGAGGCCCCCCCACATCGCCGCCACTCTATTAAATTTTTTTAACCCCTAATCTGCCGACCGCACACCGCCGCAACCTACGTTATCCCTATGTACCCCTAATCTGCTGCCCCTAACACCGCCGACCCCTATATTATATTTATTAACCCCTAATCTGCCCCCCACAACGTCGCCGACACCTACCTACACTTATTAACCCCTAATCTGCCGACCGGACCTCGCCGCTACTCTAATAAATGTATTAACCCCTAAACCGCCACACTCCTGCCTCAATAACCCTATAATAAATATTATTAACCCCTAATCTGCCCTCCCTAACATCGCCGACACCTAACTTCAAGTATTAACCCCTAATCTCCCTACTGGACCTCACCGCTACTCTAATAAATGTATTAACCCCTAAAGCTAAGTCTAACCCTAACACTAACACCCCCCTAAGTTAAATATAATTTAAATCTAACTAAATAAATTAACTCTTATTAAATAAATTATTCCTATTTAAAGCTAAATACTTACCTGTAAAATAAATCCTAATATAGCTACAATATAAATTATAATTATATTGTAGCTATTTTACGATTAATATTTATTTTACAGGCAACTTTGTAATTATTTTAACCAGGTACAATAGCTATTAAATAGTTAATAACTATTTAATAGCTACCTAGTTAAAATAATTTCAAAATTACCTGTAAAATAAATCCTAACCTAAGTTACAATTAAACCTAACACTACACTATCAATAAATTAATTACATAAAATACCTACAATTAAATCTAACACTACACTATCAATAAATTAATTACATAAAATACCTACAATTAAATCTAACACTACACTATCAATAAATTAATTACATGAAATACCTACAAATAAATACAATTAAATAAACTAACTAACGTACAAAAAATAAAAAAAGCTACGTTACAAAAAATAAAGAAAATTAATTACAAACATTATAAAAATATTACAATTTTAAGCTAATTACACCTACTCTAAGCCCCCTAATAAAATAACAAAGCCCCCCAAAATAAAAAAATGCCCTACCCCATTCTAAAATTAAAATAGAAAAGCTCTTTTACCTTACCAGCCCTTAAAAGGGCTTTTTGCGGGGCATGCCCCAAAGAATTCAGCTCTTTTGCCTGTAAAAAAAAACATACAATACCCCCCCCCAACATTACAACCCACCACCCACATACCCCTAATCTAACCCAAACCCCCCTTAAATAAACCTAACTCTAAGCCCCTGAAGATCTTCCTACCTTGTCTTCACCATGCCAGGTATCACACCGATCCGTCCAGGCTCCGAAATCTTCATCCAAGCCCAAGCGGGGGCTGGCGATCCATCATCCGGCTGAAGTCTTCTATCAAACGGCGGCTGAAGAGATCTAGAAGAGGCTCCAAAGTCTTCATCCTATCCGGGAAGAAGAGGAGATCCGGACCGGCAACCATCTTGATCCAAGCGGCATCTTCTATCTTCATCCGATGACAAGCGGCTCCATCTTGAAGACCTCCAGCCCGGATCCATCCTCTTCTTCCGACGTCCTAAGTCCGAATGAAGGTTCCTTTAAATGACATCATCCAAGATGGCGTCCCTCGAATTCCGATTGGCTGATAGGATTCTATCAGCCAATCGGAATTAAGGTAGGAAAAATCTGATTGGCTGATGGAATCAGCCAATCAGATTCAAGTTCAATCCGATTGGCTGATCCAATCAGCCAATCAGATTGAGCTCGCATTCTATTGGCTGATCGGAACAGCCAATAGAATGCAAGCTCAATCTGATTGGCTGATTCAATCAGCCAATCAGATTTTCCCTACCTTAATTCCGATTGGCTGATAGAATCCTATCAGCCAATCGGAATTCGAGGGACGCCATCTTGGATGACGTCATTTAAAGGAACCTTCATTCGGACTTAGGACGTCGGAAGAAGAGGATGGATCCGCGCTGGAGGTCTTCAAGATGGAGCCGCTTGTCATCGGATGAAGATTGAAGATGCCGCTTGGATCAAGATGGTTGCCGGTCCGGATCTCCTCTTCTTCCCGGATAGGATGAAGACTTTGGAGCCTCTTCTGGATCTCTTCAGCCGCCGCTTTATAGAAGACTTCAGCCGGATGATGGATCGCCAGCCCCCGCTTGGGCTTGGATGAAGATTTCGGAGCCTGGAACGATCGGTGATACCTGGCATGGTGAAGACAAGGTAGGAAGATCTTCCGGGGCTTAGAGTTAGGTTTATTTAAGGGGGTTTGGGTTAGATTAGGGGTATGTGGGTGGTGGGTTGTAATGTTGGGGGGCGTATTGTATGTTTTTTTTTACAGGCAAAAGAGCTGAATTCTTTGGGGCATGCCCCGCAAAAAGCCCTTTTAAGGGCTGGTAAGGTAAAAGAGCTTTTCTATTTTAATTTTAGAATAGGGTAGGGCATTTTTTTATTTTGGGGGGCTTTGTTATTTTATTAGGGGGCTTAGAGTAGGTGTAATTAGCTTAAAATTGTTGTAATATTTTTATAATGCTTGTAATTAATTTTTTCTTTTTTGTAACGTAGCTTTTTTTATTTTTTGTACTTTATTTAGTTTATTTAATTGTATTTATTTGTAGGTATTTCATGTAATTAATTTATTGATAGTGTAGTGTTAGATTTAATTGTAGGTATTTTATTTAATTAATTTATTGATAGTGTAGTGTTAGGTTTAATTGTAACTTAGGTTAGGATTTATTTTACAGGTAATTTTGAAATTATTTTAACTAGGTAGCTATTAAATAGTTATTAACTATTTAATAGCTATTGTACCTGGTTAAAATAATTACAAAGTTGCCTGTAAAATAAATATTAATCGTAAAATAGCTACAATATAATTATAATTTATATTGTAGCTATATTAGGGTTTATTTTACAGGTAAGTTTTTAGCTTTAAATAGGAATAATTTATTTAATAAGATTTAATTTATTTTGTTAGATTTAAATTATATTTAATTTAGGGGGGTGTTAGGGTTAGGGTTAGACTTAGCTTTAGTGGTTAATACATTTATTAGAGTAGCAGCGAGGTCCGGTCGGCAGATTAGGGGTTAATACTTGAAGTTAGGTGTCAGTGATGTTATTGAGGGCAGATTAGGGGTTAATACTATTTATTATAGGGTTATTGAGACGGGAGTGAGGCGGATTAGGGGTTAATACATTTATTAGAGTAGCGGTGAGGTCCGGTCGGCAGATTAGGGGTTAATTATTGTAGGTAGCTGGCGGCGACATTGTGGGGGGCAGATTAGGGGTTAATAAATATAATATAGGGGTCGGCGGTGTTAGGGGCAGCAGATTAGGGGTACATAGAGATAACGTAGGTTGCGGCGGTGTACGGAGCGGCAGATTAGGGGTTAAAAAAAATATGCAGGGGTCAGCGATAGCGGGGGCGGCAGATTAGGGGTTAATAAGTGTAAGGTTAGGGGTGTTTAGACTCTGGGTACATGTTAGGGTGTTAGGTGCAGACGTAGGAAGTGTTTCCCCATAGGAAACAATGGGGCTGCGTTAGGAGCTGAACGCTGCTTTTTTGCAGGTGTTAGGTTTTTTTTCAGCTCAAACTGCCCCATTGTTTTCTATGGGGGAATCGTGCACAAGCACGTTTTTTAAGCTGGCCGCGTCCGTAAGCACCGCTTGTATTGAGAGTTGCAGTGGCGGTAAATTATGCTCTATGCTCCCTTTTTGGAGCCTAACGCTGCCCTTCTGTGAACTCTAAATACCAGCGGTATTTAAAAGGTGCCGGAGAAAAAAAGCACGCGTAGCTAACGCACCCCTTTGGCCGCAGAACTCTAAATCTAGCCGTCAGTTTGCTAAGAGTAATATGTGCAATTCCTTACCCAATCCTTACTTCAATTTGCTGAGCTACAAATTCACATGTAAACAATTTCAGAATAGTATTACTGGAACAGGGGACAAAATAAATATTGAAAGTATATAGCAGAGGATTTTTTTGTTTTATTTTACAATATTAAGGCGTTTTAATGTACCTTTAAAGGAATTATTTATTACTGTAAAATAAAATTTCTAAATCCTTCATGAAATTATTTTTATATGTTCTGTAACTACTGTTGGCATTAAATGAAAGATTCTTTTTAAATTGTATAATGTACGTTTAGGTTTACAATTTATTGCATATTCTGCTGTCCATTAAATTAATCGTAAACGAATATTCATTAACAAACTAATGTTAACGAATATTTGTCTGAAATGAGTGAGCAAATGAACGAATTTCGGACTAAACAAATAAAAAAATCAACAAAATGAATATTTCGGACTAAACTATTTTTTTGACGTTGTACATTTCTAGTAATTCTTTATGTGGAACCATATACTGTTTTTTTATCTTAAAACAAAGGTGTAAAGGGACAGCATGGTCAAAATTGAAATGTGCATGAGCGCATGTTTAATTTTAAATAGAAGCAGATTTTCAATATACTTTAGCAAAAATGCCATTATACCATTAGCAAAAATGCTTTTAGTAAAAGTTATCAGTTCCAGCTGCATATGCTTTGACGAGAGCAACAGGATTCAGACAGCGTACCTGCTCATGGTGTGTATTGCTTCAGTGTTAACTTAAAGGGACATGAAACTCACATTTTATTCTTGCATGATTCAAATGGAGCATATGAGTATAAACAACTTTCCAATTGACTTATACAGGCCCATTTATTAAGCTCCGTACGGAGCTTGAAGGGCTGTGTTTCTGGCGAGTCTTCAGACTCGCCAGAAACACAACTTATGAAGCAGCGGTTTAAAGACCGCTGCTTCATAACCCTGTCCGCCTGCTCTGAACAGGCGGACAGGAATCGCCGGAAATCAACCCGATCGAATACGATCGGGTTGATTGACACCTCCCTGCTGGCGGCCGATTGCCCGCGAGTCAGCAGGGGGCGGCATTGCACCAGCAGCTCTTGTGAGCTGCTGGTGCAATGTTAAATGCGGAGAGCGTATTGCTCTCCGCATTTAGCGAGGTCTTGCGGACCTGATCCGCAGTGTCGGATCAGGTCCGCAAGCCCTTTGATAAATTGGGGCCAGATTCTCTAATTTGTTTTGTTCTCTTGGTATTCTTTGTTAAAATGGATAACTAGGTAGGCTTAGGAGCTGCTGATTGGTGCACGGCCTCATGTTGTTGGTACACCCAATGCCTTAAATAGCTCCCAGTAATGTATTGTGGCTTCTTCATCAAATTATACCAAGAGAACAAAACAAATTAGATTATAGAAGTCAATTGGAAAGTTATTTAAAATCAAATGCTCTATTTGAATCATGAAAAAAAATGGGGTTATATGTCTGATTTGTGTCATGTAAACTACTGCTGACTGTGAGAAGGAGTAGTGTTTGATTGCTGGTGCATGATACAGCTACAGCATATGTGCGTATGACGCTAAAAAAGAGTTATTGCTTTACTAGAAGCATTTTTGCTTATGGAAGTATATTGCAAAAATACTTCTATTCAAAATGTAAGTGTTCATTTCAGTTATGAACCTTTCTATCCCTTTAAATCAGTGCACAGTGTAAATGTGTACATCTCTAACATAGTACTATATTAACTTAACACAGGCTCAAGCTTTTTCAGCCAAAAAAATCCTTGAAGGTTAATTTTACTTTTTTATTCATTTCTTATTCTGTCTCTAAAACCTTTGTATTTTATATTTTAGGAAATGTTTATAGAGAATGTCTTGAAAATGGAACCTGGGCGTCCAGGATGAATTATTCACACTGTGTACCTATTTTGGATAACAAGGTGAGACAATTTATTGCTTTAGCTCTACCTAAAAGAACATGGATAGAAATATTAAACTTTTATGATTCTGATAAAGCTGTAAAAAAAAAAAGTTTTAAAATGTACTCTTGTTTATTGGAATACTGAGGTAGCCTTAGGAACATGCACGTATCTTGAAGTCTATATATAATATTGTTGTAAAACATTATGAGCTCAGGAGTGTGCACGTGCAGAGCTCGAAACATGTGCGCACTCCTGAGTCTACCTCAATATGCACTTAATATACATTTAATCAAAGTACACAAAAAAATGATAATAGTAAATTGGATTTTTATTTAAAGTTGCCTATGCGGTCTGAATTATAAAAAAAACAAAGAAATGCTGTATTTAAAATGCTGGTGCACTGAGAATATCTAGCTGTTTCACATGCACGTGCAGAGAAAAATATTAGCAATAAAACATTGATCACTTTTACTAGAAGCATTTTTGCCAATACATGTATATTGCAAATATGTTTCTATTTAAATATGTAATTCATCTATGTGCATGTAAATTTTGACTGGAATGTCCCTTTAAACACTGTACAAAGTGCTTAGTTCATAAGAACTGTAATGTAACCCTACAAAGTTTGAACAGACCATTGTATATATAAGTTTAGGTTGTATTACCAGAAAAACTTTTACGGGAAAAAATTTTTACGCAGGTTTGCAGATTAGCACATCCCCTACCTGCGCTAAAGCCGAAGGCCCTAGGATTTGCCACGCTAAGCCTCCTATTAGCGCAGCCCAGGCCTCTAAGAAGAAGGTTCGGCATTAACGCAGCCCTCCAGTGTGCTAGAGGTATATATCTAGGGTGACCATATTGCCGCTTTAAAAAGGGACACATATGAAAAATACATATGTCAGGGTTCTTATACAAAACATTTATTTAAACAGCCCTGACATATGTGTCCCTTTTTAAAGCGGCAATATGGTCACCTTATATATAACACTACCAGTGAACATCTGTAGCAAAGGAACATTTGCATTCCTTTTAACTAAAACAAATGTAAATGTTCCACGAGTATTCATTATTCGTTTCATTTAAAACACAAATACTGAATAGTGCAGCAGACAATTTCCCCAAATATTTGTTCAGAAAGATTTGGCTGAACCCACTTTATTTTTGCTGCACATGTATAATTGTTAATGATTAGTGCTGCACATATATAATTGTTAATGATTAGTGCTGCACATATATAATTGTTAATGATTAGTGCTGCACATATATAATTGTTAATGATTAGTGCTGCACATATATAATTGTTAATGATTAGTGCTGCACATATATAATTGTATAATGATTAGTGCTGCACATATATAATTGTATAATGATTAGTGCTGCACATGTATAATTGTTAATGATTAGTGCTGCACATATATAATTGTATAATGATTAGTGCTGCACATATATAATTGTATAATGATTAGTGCTGCACATATATAATTGTATAATGATTAGTGCTGCACATATATAATTGTTAATGATTAGTGCTGCACATATATAATTGTATAATGATTAGTGCTGCACATGTATAATTGTATAATGATTAGTGCTGCACATATATAATTGTATAATGATTAGTGCTGCACATATATAATTGTATAATGATTAGTGCTGCACATATATAATTGTATAATGATTAGTGCTGCACATATATAATTGTATAATGATTAGTGCTGCACATATATAATTGTATAATGATTAGTGCTGCACATATATAATTGTATAATGATTAGTGCTGCACATATATAATTGTATAATGATTAGTGCTGCACATATATAATTGTTAATGATTAGTGCTGCACATATATAATTGTATAATGATTAGTGCTGCACATATATAATTGTATAATGATTAGTGCTGCACATATATAATTGTATAATGATTAGTGCTGCACATATATAATTGTATAATGATTAGTGATGCACATATATAATTGTATAATGATTAGTGCTGCACATATATAATTGTATAATGATTAGTGCTGCACATATATAATTGTATAATGATTAGTGCTGCACATATATAATTGTATAATGATTAGTGCTGCACATGTATAATTGTTAATGATTAGTGCTGCACATATATAATTGTATAATGATTAGTGCTGCACATATATAATTGTATAATGATTAGTGCTGCACATATATAATTGTATAATTATTAGTGCTGCACATATATAATTGTATAATGATTAGTGCTGCACATATATAATTGTATAATGATTAGTGCTGCACATATATAATTGTATAATGATTAGTGCTGCACATATATAATTGTATAATGATTAGTGCTGCACATATATAATTGTATAATGATTAGTGCTGCACATATATAATTGTATAATGATTAGTGCTGCACATATATAATTGTATAATGATTAGTGCTGCACATGTATAATTGTTAATGATTAGTGCTGCACATATATAATTGTATAATGATTAGTGCTGCACATATATAATTGTATAATGATTAGTGCTGCACATATATAATTGTATAATGATTAGTGCTGCACATATATAATTGTATAATGATTAGTGCTGCACATATATAATTGTATAATGATTAGTGCTGCACATGTATAATTGTTAATGATTAGTGCTGCACATATATAATTGTATAATGATTAGTGCTGCACATATATAATTGTATAATGATTAGTGCTGCACATGTATAATTGTTAATGATTAGTCAGGTAAAAAATATTGACTGCTGCACAAGTATAGTTAAAACTTTTCTTGCAACACTGCTGCCCATATAGTTTTCCAGTCACATATAAGCTCCTAAGCCTACCTACCCGCTTTTCACAGGATACCATGAAAGCAAACTAAATGTGGCAATAGAAAGAAATCTATAATTAAACATGTTTCTTATACATTGCACTGGGATTTTTTTATTTCTTTAAAATTAGTGATTTGAAACATATGCACAGATAAACTAGACTAGAGGGAAATTATATTCCAAAACAGAATAGAGATGTGCATTAGTTTTGTTACGAATACACATTGGTAACAAAAAGTGGATATTCATTTTGTTTTGACAAATTGAATATCTAAATAAATGCACAAACGAAAACAAAAGAAGATTAATAAATACTGGTAAAATTTGTATTCGTTAGTGCAGGTCCTGGGAGCAGAACCGTTTAGCTTGCAAGAAGATGATCAAGTTACCGTGCTCTCCAGCATGCAAAAGAAAGTATAAAGCTACAGGCAAAAGAGTTCACCTAACAAAAAACAAATCTAAATGTTTAACAAAAATTAGTGCAGCCACCAAATATTTGGAAAAAACGATTGTCCCTTAAAGTGAAGGTCAATTTTGATGAATTAGTGCCTGGTTTTTAATAATCCTATTAAAAACAAGGACACTTTAATTCATCAAAATTGACATTTCCTTTGTTTTGTTCAAAAACGTACCTTTTAATCCTGACAGCCGCTGTAGCGCTTCCCCCGGCCGTCGGAAGCCTCTTCATACGTCAGAAATGACGAATCCGGCTTCCTCCAATCACGGCTCCCCCCCCCCCCCCCGCCAGGGGAATCATGGCCTGAGGTAACTCCATGATTGGAGGAAGCCGGATTCGTCATTTAGGGCTTGCGACGGGCAGAGGAAGCGCTGCAGCGGCTGTCAGGATTAAAAGGTACATTTTTGAAGAAAACTAGTGAAATTTCAATTTTGATGAATTAAAGTGCCCTTGTTTTTAATAGGATTATTAAAAACCGGGCACTAATTTAACAAAATTGACCTTCACTTTAATATTCATTAAAAAAATGTTGTCAGAAACGACATTTTCCTGGCTGCACAAGTCTAAACAGAATATATAGCATTATTTGTATTTTTCTACATCTATATTTTATAAAAAATGTTACCTTTGTGTTGTAATATTTCTTATTTGATAAAAAAAAAATTCTGGTGTACCTAGAGGCAGAACAGATTTACTTTAGTCATAGAAACTAGAGTGTAGGAAATGGTTTCTAATGCCTTTTTTTATGAGGAATTAAGTTACTTCATTTTCCTTTTGAGGCTCAGATTCTTTGAAGGATACTTGTATTGTTTGTCAGATGTGTACTATAATATTTGTAAGTGATAAGAAATAGAATATATGAAAATGATATGTTTGTATGTATTTGTATACAGTATCATTAAAAGCAAAAGGATTAGTTACTTTGATGTAAGAAAAGAAGCAAAATATCTGTAGTAAAGATATACGCACTGTATGTATTATTTACTGCTTTGTAACAGTTAATGTCTTTGAATAAAAGCAGATGTGTTAAATTAATATTATTTATATATGCTGTTTAAATATATATATACATATATATACTATATTTATATATATATATATATATATATACAGTATGTCTATCTATATTTCCATCTATCTATTTGTGTTAATTCCATCTCTATCTATCCATCCATCAATTGTCTATCTATCTATCTATCTATCTATCTATCTATCAATTGTCTGTCTGTCTATAATCTATCTATTAATTGTCCGTATGTCTGTCTGTCTATCTATCTATCAATTGTCCATCTATCTGTCTCTCTATCTATCATCTATCAATTGTCTGTCTATCTAAAGGATTCATCTTTAACAGCCAGTGAGTTAGATTGAAATATAACACTGATACTGCTTTTCAGGGACGTATTATGGCCTAGGCCAACAAGGCCGGTGCCTAGGGCAGCAGATTTGGGAGGGGCAGCACATCTGCCCTATCCTCTCTCTAAAAGCCAGCACACAGTACAGTGAGCGATAAAGTGCAGGCTTTTACAGAGAAGACAAGGCACGTGCGCTGATTAAGGTCGCTCTTTACAGGCAGTGCTCCTATAAACCGTTGCCCTATAAACCGTTGCTTCATTTAGAGCCGCCGGCATTTTTGCAGTGGAAGCGTTCTTGGTGAAAAACTTGACCGTGGATATGCCTACAAGGTGAGGCTGGAGGAGAAGACCTTGAACCGATATGCTGCCTCCCCTTGTCAGCTGTGGTGGGTCTGTGAGCGCACTGCTTATTGCAGGTCTTAGTAACTAATAGACTGGATGCGTCTGTGCACTGCTTAGATCAGCTTGTGATGTCTAATCGTAAACTCTCAGCGCTAATGTATGTTAGCTACTAATAGCTCGCTTTCTCTGCATTCATGTGATGTCTAATCATAAACTCTCAGTGCTAATGTATGTTAGCTACTAATAGCTAGCTTTCTCTGCATTCATGTGATGTCTAATCATAAACTCAGTGCTAATGTATGTTAGCTACTAATAGCTAGCTTTCTCTGCATTCATGTGATGTCTAATCATAAACTCTCAGTGCTAATGTATGTTAGCTACTAATAGCTAGCTTTCTCTGCATTCATGTGATGTCTAATCATAAACTCTCAGCACTAATGTATGTTAGCTACTAATAGCTAGCTTGCTCTGCATTCATGTGATGTCTAATCATAAACTCTCAGCGCTAATGTATGTTAGCTACATAATAGCTAGCTTTCTCTGCATTCATGTGATGTCTAATCATAAACTCTCAGTGCTAATGTATGTTAGCTACTAATAGTTAGCTTTCTCTGCATTCATGTAATGTCTAATCATAAACTCTCAGCGCTAATGTATGTTAGCTACTAATAGCTAGCTTGCTCTGCATTCATGAACCCACGGAGTAAATAGTAACACTTAAAACAGTTCATTACTTGAATGATTGTAATTACTGTATGTTGTTGCATGTAAAGGGCAGTGATTGTTTCAAAGTGTATTCATCTTTCCCTCACTTCCTCGACTCCCTTCCTTCTTTCTGTAAACTCCTTCCCTTGCTCCCTTCTTTCACTCCTTTCTTTCCCTCACCACTTTTCTCTTCTCTCTCTCTCTCCCTCCCTTCCTGCTTTCCTTTCCTCCCTCCCTTCCTGCTTTCCTTTCCTTCCCTTTTTTCCACTCCCCCTCTTTTCTTTCACCTTCTCTCAGGGAGAAAATGGTATGAGATGCATGCGATTCAACCCACCTGTATGCAAGTGTTTTGCTAGACCAATTTCTTTTTAATTGTTATTTAAAAAATTTTTTTTTTACACAATGACCCCAAAAATATTAAGTGGAAAAAAGGCCTAAAACCTTTGAGGGGGGGGGGGGGGGAGCAGAATTTTGAGTGCCTAGGGCAGCACAAAACATAAATACGCCACTGCTGCTTTTCAATAAAATTAAGCTGCTTTTATTAAATGTTTCTTTAGACAAAAAAGAAAAAATCAGCACATTATGTATATGTACATGTTTTTTAGTATAGTATCAATGTAAATGGATCTTTCTTTCATGTAATTAGCAAGAGTCCATGAGCTAGTGACGTATGGGATATACATTCCTACCAGGAGGGGCAAAGTTTCCCAAACCTTAAAATGCCTATAAATACACCCCTCACCACACCCACAATTCAGTTTTACAAACTTTGCCTCCGATGGAGGTGGTGAAGTAAGTTTGTGCTAGATTCTACGTTGATATGCGCTCCACAGCAAGTTGGAGCCCGGTTTTCCTCTCAGCGTGCAGTGAATGTCAGAGGGATGTGAGGAGAGTATTGCCTATTTGAATGCAGTGATCTCCTTCTAAGGGGTCTATTTCATAGGTTCTCTGTTATCGGTCGTAGAGATTCATCTCTTACCTCCCTTTTCAGATCGACAATATACTCTTATATATACCATTACCTCTGCTGATTCTCGTTTCAGTACTGGTTTGGCTATCTGCTATATGTAGATGAGTGTCCTGGGGTAAGTAAGTCTTATTTTCTGTGACACTCCTAGCTATGGTTGGGCACTTTGTTTATAAAGTTCTAAATATATGTATTCAAACATTTATTTGCCTTGACTCAGAATGTTCAACTTTCCTTATTTTTCAGACAGTCAGTTTCATATTTGGGATAATGCATTTTAATTTAACATTTTTTACCTTAAAATTTGACTTTTTCCCTGTGGGCTGTTAGGCTCGCGGGGGCTGAAAATGCTTCATTTTATTGCGTCATTCTTGGCGCGGACTTTTTTGGCGCAAAAATTCTATTTCCGTTTCCGGCGTCATACGTGTCGCCGGAAGTTGCGTCATTCTTTGACGTTATTTTGCGCCAAAAATGGCGGCGTTCCGGATGTGGCGTCATTTTTGGCGCCAAAAAGCATTTAGGCGCCAAATAATGTGGGCGTCTTATTTGGCGCGAAAAAATATGGGCGTCACTTTTGTCTCCACATTATTTAAGTCTCATTTTTTATTGCTTCTGGTTGCTAGAAGCTTGTTCTTTGGCATTTTTTCCCATTCCTGAAACTGTCATTTAAGGAATTTGATCAATTTTGCTTTATATGTTGTTTTTTTCTTTTACATATTGCAAGATGTTCCACGTTGCAACTGAGTCAGAAGTTACTTCAGGAAAGTCACTGCACAGTGCTGGAGCTACCAAGCTAAGTGTATCTGCTATAAACTTTTGGTATCTGTTTCTCCAGCTGTTATTTGTATTGCATGTCATGTCAAACTTATTAATGCAGATAAAATTTCCTTTAGTACTGTTACATTACCTGTTGCTGTTCCGTCAACATCTAATTTTCAGAGTGTTCCTGATAACATAAGAGATTTTATTTTTTAAATCCATTAAGAAGGCTATGTCTGTTATTTCTCCTTCTAGTATACATAAAAGTCTTTTAAAACTTCTCTTTTTTCAGATGAATTTTTAAATGAACATCATCATTCTGATACTGATAATGGTTCTTCTGGTTCAGAGGTTTCTGTCTCAGAGGTTGATGCTGATAAATCTTTGTATTTGTTCAAGATGGAATTTATTCGTTCTTTACTTAAAGAAGTGTTATTTGCATTAGAAATAGAGGATTCTGGTCCTCTTGATTCTAAATGTAAACGTTTAAATAAGGTTTTTAAATCTCCTGTAGTTATTCCAGAAGTGTTTTATCTCCCTGATGCTATTTCTGAAGTAATTTCCAGGGAATGGAATAATTTGGGTAATTTATTTACTCCTTCTAGACGTTTAAGCAAATTATATCCTGTGCCATCTGACAGATTAGAGTTTTTTGAGACAAAAATCCCTAAGGTTATGGGGCTATCTCTTCTCCTGCTAATGTACTACTATTCCTACGGCAGATAGTACTTCATTTAAGGATCCTTTAGATAGGAAAATTGAATCCTTTCTAAGAAAAGCTTACTTATGTTCAGGTAATCTTCTTAGACCTGCTATATTTTTAGCGGATGTTGCTGCAGCTTCAACTTTTTGATTAGAAGCTTTAGAGCAACAAGTAACAGATCATAATTTTATAGCATTATTATTATTCTATAACATGCTAATAATTTTATTGGTGATACCATCTTTTGATATCATTAGAGTTGATGTCAGGTATATGTCTCTAGCTATTTTAGCTAGAGAAGCTTTATGGATTAAACTTGGAATGCTGACATGTCTTCTAAGTCATCTTTGCTTTCCCTTTCTTTCCAGGGTAAATAATCATTTTAGTTCCTTTCCTTACAAGGAACAAAAGCCTGATCCTTCATCCTCAGGAGCGGTATCAGTTTGGAAACTATTTCCAGTTTGGAATATATCCAAGCCTTATAGAAACCTATAGCCAGCTCCTAAGTACCTATGAAGGTGCGGCCCTTATTCCAGCTCAGCTGGTATGGGGCAGATTACGTTTTCTTCAAAGAAATTTGGATCAATTCCGTTCTTAATCTCTGGTTTCAGAAACATTGTTTCAGAAAGGTACAGAATTGGCTTCAAGTTAAGGCCTCCTGCTAAGAGATTCTTTTCTTTCCCGTGTCCCAGTTAACACAGCAAAGGCTCAGCATTTCTGTAATGTGTTTCAGATCTAGAGTTGGCTGGAGTATTTATGCCAGTTCCAGTTCTGGAACAGGGGCTGGGGTTTTATTTTATCTCTTCATTTGTACCAAAGAAGGTCAATTCCTTCAGACCAGTTCCGGATCTGTCATTATTGAATCGTTATGTTAGGATACCAACATTCAAGATGGTTACTGTAGGACTATCCTGCCTTTTGTTTAGCAAGGGCATTATATGTCTACAATAGATTTACAGGATGTGTATCTGCATATTCCGATTCATCCAGATCACTTTTAGTGTCTGAGATTCTCTTTTTAGACAAGCATTACCAGTTTTGTGGCTCTACCGTTTGGCCTAGCCTCAGTTCCAAGAATTTTTTTCAAAGGTTCTCGGTGCCCCTTTTTTCTGTAATCAGAGAATAGGGTTTTGGTATTTCCTTATTTGGACGATATCTTGGTACTTGCTCAGTCTTCTCATTTTCGAAGAATCTCATACGAATCGACTTGTGTTGTTTCTTCAATTTCATGGTTGGAGGATCAATTTACCATTCAGTTCATTGATTCCTCAGACAAGGGTAACCTTTTTAGGTTTCTAGATAAATTCAGTGTCTATGACTCTGTCCTTGTCAGACAAGAGAAGTTTAACATTGATATCAGCTTGTCAAAACCTTCAGTCACAATCATTCCCTTTGGTAGCCTTATGCATGGAAATGTTGGGTCTTAGGACTGCCGCATCAGATGCGATCTCCTTTGCTCGTTTTCACATGCGACCTCTTCAGCTCTGTATGCTGACCCAATGGTGCAGGGATTACTCAAAGATATCTCAATTAATATCTTTAAACCGATTTTACAACACTCTCTGACATGGTGGACAGATCACCATCGTTTAGTTCAGGGGGCTTCTTTGTTCTTCCGACCTGGACTATAATCTCAACAGATGCAAGTCTTACAGGTTGGGGAGCTGTGTGGGGGTATCTGACGGCACAAGGGGTTTGGGAATCTCAGGAGGTGAGATTTCCGATCAATATTTTGGAACTCCGTGCAATTTTCAGAGCTCTTCAGTCTTGGCCTCTTCTCAAGAGAGAGTTGTTCATTTGTTTTCAGATAGACAATGTCACAACTGTGGCATACATCAATCATCAAGGAGGGACTCACAGTCCTCTGGCTATGAAAGAAGTATCTCGAATTTTGGTTTGGGCGGAATCCAGCTCCTGTCTAATCTCTGCGGTTCATATCCCAGGTATGGACAATTGGAAAGCGGATTATCTCAGTCGCCAAACGTTGCATCCGGGCGAATGGTCTCTTCACCCAGAGGTATTTCTTCAGATTGTTCAAATGTGGGAACTTCCAGAAATAGATCTGATGGCTTCTCATCTAAACAAGAAACTTCCCAGGTATCTGTCCAGATCCCGGGATCCTCAGGCGGAGGCAGTGGATGCATTATCACTTCCTTGGAAGTATCATCCTGCCTATATCTTTCCGCCTCTAGTTCTTCTTCCAAGAGTAATCTCCAAGATTCTGAAGGAATGCTCGTTTGTTCTGCTGGTAGCTCCGGCATGGCCTCACAGGTTTTGGTATGCGGATCTTGTCCGGATGGCCTCTTGCCAACCGTGGACTCTTAAGACCAGACCTTTTGTCTCAAGGTCCTTTTTTCCATCAGGATCTGAAATCCTTAAATTTAAAGGTATGGAGATTGAACGCTTGATTCTTGGTCAAAGAGGTTTCTCTGACTCTGTGATTAATACTATGTTACAGGCTCGTAAATCTGTATCCAGAGAGATATATTATAGAGTCTGGAAGACTTATATTTCTTGGTGTCTTTCTCATCATTTTTCTTGGCATTCTTTTAGAATACCGAGAATATTACAGTTTCTTCAGGATGGTTTAGATAAGGGTTTGTCCGCAAGTTCCTTGAAAGGTCAAATCTCTGCTCTTTCTGTTCTTTTTCACAGACAGATTGCTATTCTTCCTGATATTCATTGTTTTGTACAAGCTTTGGTTCGTATAAAACCTGTCATTAAGTCAATTTCTCCTCCTTGGAGTTTGAATTTGGTTCTGGGGGCTCTTCAAGCTCCTCCATTTGAACCTATGCATTCATTGGATATTAAATTACTTTCTTGGAAAGTTTTGTTCCTTTTGGCCATCTCTTCTGCCAGAAGAGTTTCTGAATTATCTGCTCTTTCTTGTGAGTCTCCTTTTCTGATTTTTCATCAGGATAAGGCGGTGTTGCGAACTTCTTTTGAATTTTTACCTAAGTTGTGAATTCCAACAACATTAGTAGAGACATTGTGGTTCCTTCATTATGTCTTAATCCTAAGAATTCTAAGGAGAAATCGTTGCATTCTTTGGATGTTATTAGAGCTTTGAAATATTATGTTGAAGCTACTAAGTCTTTCCGAAAGACTTCAAGTTTATTTGTTATCTTTTCCGGTTTTAGAAAGGCCAGAAAACTTCTGCCATTTCTTTGGCATCTTGGTTGAAATCTTTAATTCATCTTGCCTATGTTGAGTCGGGTAAGACTCCGCCTCATAGGATTACAGCTCATTCTACTAGGTCAGTTTCTACTTCCTGGGCGTTTAGGAATGAAGCTTCGGTTGATCAGATTTGCAAAGCGGCAACTTGGTCCTCTTTGCATACTTTTACCAAATTCTACCATTTTGTTGTATTTTCTTCTTCTGAAGCAGTTTTTGGTAGAAAAGTACTTCAGGCAGCGTTTTCAGTTTGAATCTTCTGCTTATGTTTTTTCATTAAACTTTATTTTGGGTGTGGATTATTTTCAGCAGGAATTGGCTGTCTTTATTTTATCCCTCCCTCTCTAGTGACTCTTGTGTGGAAAGATCCACATCTTGGGTAGTCATTATCCCATACGTCACTAGCTCATGGACTCTTGCTAATTACATGAAAGAAAACATAATTTATGTAAGAACTTACCTGATAAATTCATTTCTTTCATATTAGCAAGAGTCCATGAGGCCCGCCCTTTTTTTGTGGTGGTTATGATTTTTTTGTATAAAGCACAATTATTCCAATTCCTTATTTTATATGCTTTCGCACTTTTTTCTTATCACCCCACTTCTTGGCTATTCGTTAAACTGAATTGTGGGTGTGGTGAGGGGTGTATTTATAGGCATTTTAAGGTTTGGGAAACTTTGCCCCTCCTGGTAGGAATGTATATCCCATACGTCACTAGCTCATGGACTCTTGCTAATATGAAAGAAATGAATTTATCAGGTAAGTTCTTACATAAATTATGTTATTGAACCTATTAGAGCTATTTAAAAACAACTGTTGAAGAATAAATGTTTAACCCTGTGAGAGTGCTTTATTTGCCCATATAGTTGACCTTTTCATCTAGTCAGCAATCTGTTCCTAGGGATAAAACGTTGGTATCCTCGTTTAATCTTTCATCACTTTTTATATCCACTGCAACTGCTACTATATAGAATGATGTAAAAAAATCTACACAGCCTTATGAAATTGCAGGTTTTTGAAATGTAAAGACAGAAACAACAACAATACAAGTGTCAGGCTTTTTCCATCTGTAATGTGATCTAGCTAACAAAAAGAGAAAAAAAAGCTAATATTTATAACTAAAACACCCTACTTGCATACATAATTCTGTAAACCCTTTCATAATGGATGTTTCTAGCTGCATTCACAGTTAACCAATTACATTCTCATGCCTGTAGGCAAATAGCATGCACCTGCCTTTAATGAAAGTGATTCTGATTTAACCCAGCTGCTACTGTAGGACTTGCTTTGATGTTTAGAGTTGCACCAATCAGCAGGGGGGGGGGGGGATATAAAAGCAAATCAAAGGCACTGGATTTACCATAGAGTACTGTCAAAATAATCATCAATAATTGGAGAAAATATGGTACCATAGAGATATTTTAAAGATCAGGACGACCCTCAAAGTTGATTAGAGGAAAAGCAGAAAACTTATCAGGGAGGCTACTAAGAGGCCAACAGCAGGAAAAGCAGAAAACTTATCAGGGAGGCTACTAAGAGGCCAACAGCAACACTGAAGGAACTACTGGAATCTCTGGCAGGTACCGGTCATTCCTAGCATGTGACCACCATCTATGGTGTTCTGCACATGTGTGAGCTTTGGGGGTAGAGTAGCAATAAAGAAACACTTACCTACTAAAAAGAACATCCAAGTCTGTCTAAATTATGCCAAAAGATTTGTTCAGTCACCCCCAAATCATGTGGAAATTTTTTTATGGTGCGACAAGCAAAGGTTTAACTTTTTGGCCTCAATTGCAAACAATATGTTTGGCGCAAAGCCAGTAAATCTCATCATCCAAGGACACCATATTGACTTTGAAGCATGGTGGAGGTAACCTCATGTTTTGGGGCTGTATCTCTTCAGATAGGTCATGGGCATTTGTCACGATAGATGGGATAATTAATAGCTCAGAATATCAAGATATTTTGGCACAAAACCTGCTTCAGAAAGCTGAAGATGTAGAGGAATTTCACATCCTAACATGATAATGACGCAAAGCTTCATAAAAGGAAAATCAAAGTCTTGGAATGGCCCAGTCAGGTGTGCAAAGTTAATGACACTTATGCACAAAGTATTCATTGGACAGGGTGTGCAGATCTATACTTATCAAAGTGTTGTGGGGTTTTTTTTATTTAAAATCTTTCTAATACCTATTTGTTTTTTTCTCAGGATTTTATTTTTGTTGGAAGATTTTTAACTTGTTGAGGTTTACATTGTTATTATTTCTGTCTTTGCATTTCAAAAGGTTGTGTAGAATTTTTATATCCACTGTAAGAGAATACTTTTTTTTATTATTTGAATGTTATCCCTATTATACCACTGTAAAATAAAGAGACATATTCCCATCAAATTGAGTGTGTTTTTGTATGTAGAAATACTGTTTTCGGATTATTTTATGCCTGTTTCTGGCGCTTAAGAAGCAAAATTACTTTAAATAGTGATTTAACATTTTTCTTACCAGTAATAAACACAAAAACAATGGTTCAATCCCTTAGCAGCCAGTAACAAACAGCTGTGATTTTGTTTCAAATTCTCATTTACCTGTTACATACACAAAAAATATGATTTAATTTGAGTAACACAGATGTAGCAGGGATTTAAAGGAATATGAAACATTTTTCTTTAATGATTCAGATAGAGCAGCAATTTTGAACTACTTTCTAATTTACTTCTATTATCAAATTTTACTTTGTTCTATTTGTATCTTTTGTTGAAATGCTTAGGAGCCGGCTCATTTTTGGAACACTATATGGCAGCAGTTTTGCAAGAATACTATCCATTTGCAAGAGCACTATATGGCAGCACTATTTCCTGCCATGTAATGCTCTGGATGCCTACTTAGGTATTTCTTCCACACAGAATATCATGAGAACAAAGCAAATTTGATAATAGAAGTCAATTGGAAACTTTTTTTTAAATGATATTCTCTGTCTGAATCATAAAATCATTTTTGGGGTTTCATATCCCTTTATGTTCTTGATTGACAGACACTTGCAACTGCAATTTTAGCTCTTGATTGCCTTTATTAGCTACATTAGTAAATTAATCCTTGATTGACTGGAATTCATAGAGAAGAGAAGGTGCACAGCCAATTAATTTCACTTTGGGTGTCTGCAACAAAACATAAAAAGGGATACTGATTTCCCTTCTATTTTTAATGTCTGAAGAAGCGCATGTACGCATGCGCGAAACGCGTCAGATAGGAGCTTACCTGATGTGTTGTTAAGCCTGCTCCTGAATAAACCTACTCTGATTCACTTTGAGTTCCAGCGTTCCTTTCTCCTCATTTCATATTTTTAATGGTCTTTAATATTATTTTTATTTATTTTTTATTGAGGAAATTAGATACATTAACAGTTAAATAAACAAAACACAGTCACCAGACTTAAACAGCAGGTTTACAAATCACTGGTGTCATAAGTGGTACATTATATAAATAGTGATGCTGAAATAATCAACTGCATATTAACTTTCCTAGAATATATAGACAAATATTGGAAAATTAAGACCCTACTCAAGCAAATTTCCTGGAGAAGAGGAATGGTTCCAGTGACTGAAGTGTTGAACCTAATTTTTCTGAGTGGGATTTGTGTTTCCCATAGGTACTAGTGAAGGAGCAAGTGCACATAGTATAATACAATAAAGGGATAGGAAGGTTATGGACTTGAAGCCTTCAAGATGAACAAAGTTAGAATATAAAAATGGGTGGTGATTCCCTACGAGCTGCAAGCCATATGGAGTAAGAAGTAGCATAATAATCAGTGTACCTATGAGAACGTATGAGCAAGAGTTATTAAGTTTTCTAGCAAGGGTGATCAGCAGACAGGAGCCGCTTTAAATGGCGTGGCCTTCTAGGTCCAGTATAAATATCCTCTTAACAGTACAATGATCATTGTTGGACCTAAATATATAAACATCTTAGGTAATAGTATAGTTAGTGATGATATATCTACGTGTGTTTACGGCAGTATTTATAGTGCAATATCTGGGACCTTAGGACAATGCCCATACTATGATGTAAGGGATAAGGGGACTGGTTTATGGAGATGTATATGCTGAGGAGAAGTGCACTGGGGAGACTTAAAGCAAAGAGGAATACTAAGTGGGAATATATTAGATCATGTCTATAAGGATATGAGCGTGCATAGGTAAATGTATCGTAGGTCTATGATATGTATTAAACCCATACTGGGAGTGTGAAAAAAAGTTAAAACTGATAATATATAGTGACTGTGTCCCAAATTGCTCTTGACACTGAATAGTATTTGGTGCCCTCTGAGATGAATAACTGCTGGGCTGTCAGCAACTACTACTTCAACCAATCACAGACAATCTTCTTATTAATGTAGTCCATTCCCTGGTCAGCTGTTACTTAGTGAGTGGTGGTACTCTATTGTTTCAGTAGTAAACAGCTAATGTGCAATTATATCTAGGGTGTGATGGCTTACTGACCTCTATAGTAAAAGGTCTATCTGTTTCCCATACTATAGTAGCGGATATAGGGTACCCTAAGAGATAAGGGTGGTGATGAAAGCTTCATAAGGAGTCCTTAAACATACTTGTCAGCTGCATTACTGAAGATGACTGGGAATGCAGCAAAGGGTGTGCCCATAGACCTAGAAGCTGTTACATATGGGGGTATTGGATCAACTCACTCAGGGAGGTAGACCTGGACAAGGGAAGACTTTTATCAGACAGGAACGGGTAGATAGGGGGTTAGGAATCAGGGGTCCTATGTAGTTGTATGTGTTGTATATAGTGGAATGGCTCCTTAGCTCAAATAATATGGTGGTAACTGTTAATGAAAATACTGGGGCGTTCAAACCAGAAATGTAATAATAAGAGCTATTATAGGATCTCTAAAAAGACAAACTGTCTTCACATGAAACCTTTCAAATAATGCTTATATTATTGGACAGAAGACACCTATTAAAGGGACTGATAACCTTGCCTGGATACAAACAATAGGGTTGTAAGAGCCTATCTCACTGTCACAAGGGTTCTATTTCTTAGACTACAGCTAAGGCAATTGAGTATACATCAAAAATATATATAAGTTTACTGGTGTGTGTGTAATAGCTACGAGTAGGGACCTAGGATTAATTCTCATCAAAGCAAAGTTCTAAAGGATAAATGTTCAGGAGAGAAGCAGGATCCTGTATAGGGTAGTAGATATTACACTCTAGAGAGCTAGTCATGTACATAGGAGCATCGTATATTAGATTTCAAACACATATGTACTCATGTTATGGAATAAGAAATGTATATTGCCCTTCAACTTAGTCACGCTTCATGTAAGCACCACTAGGGTTGTTAGGCAATTATATGTAAAATGGCGCTTCAATTAATGCTAGTACATGTTGAGAGGGAGACCTCCTGATGTAAGAATGGACTTCCGTGACCTAACTACATCTACTCACATCGTAACATATCCACCTAGTGCTGGATAACAGAAAAGATGAGAAATTATCAAATTGTCTATTGTCTTCTCCCACTGCAACTTGTTATAAATAAAATACACATAAAGTAGGGAACAGAAAAAAAGAAAAGGGAGAGAGAAAAAAAACAGCAACAATATAGTGAGAACATACGGTAACTCCTATGAGACATAAAACACCCTTTTATAATTTAGCAATGAATAATATTGGGAGTAAAACAATACAGTTCTGGTGCATGAACTTTAGTTAAACATTGTATTTTGAATCTGGTTCTTGAAGGTTCTGTACTGTCAATGCTAGAGGGGGTGAATAGGGATGGATCGTTCTTCAAAACATAGATTAGTAAGCCCATGATAACTCACATCACCCTCAACAAAATTGAACTGTCATATTAGCACCTTCTACCTCACTCCAGACCTTGTATTTGTATAGCAGCCATGCAAACAACCCACTCTACACTCCTGTAGCTGGGCCAGACCAGAAGCAGGATCCTTAAGAAGCCAAATGAATTTAAAGAAAAACTCCCACATATTAAGAACGAGTTCTTGCCACCGGATCAAGAAGCTGACAGAGATAGGTGATCTCTACTTTGCGGAAACTGCCTCATATTACTTCCAGTGGGAGATCATAGGTTCCTGCGTCTCTTCCAAGTTTCAGTGCCCTGTTTTCTTCTGCTCGGGGCTCTGGCTGTGCTGCTATGCTCCGGAAGGCCGGCCTCGCCATGTCGAATTGTAGCTGTACTCGATACCTCATCCAATCCATTATCCTGCGTATCTGTGCAGGGACTAATCGTTCTCAAGTGTTGCTTTATGAGGGGTAGGACTTTGTGCCTCACTCTTGTGTTGGGAGTATTCACTCTCTCTGAGATTTACTTTTTGCACCGAGTCATCCGCCATCTTGATGGTAGGGCTGCAACTAGAAGTGTACTCCGCTCTTAAGATATACGTGAGTTCCTCGAATCTGCTATCCATCTGCTGCCCCAGATTTCTAAGAAGGGTACTGAGCAGCTTCCCATGGTCCTTCTCCATTGCTGGGTGCTTTACCCGGAAGGGGGGGTAGATGTTTCAAAGGCACGGCAGCCACCAGCTTTAATTAAGATAGTTTTACAATCCTTGTTAGTTTTGGAACACAAATAAGAGCTTTAATTAACTCAGCAAGAGTTCCTGTGCGTATTTCTAAAGCTTGATTCTTCGGATGCATGAGTTATTTATAGATATTGAAAGGATTGTCTGTAGTGATAGTGGAGCTCCAGGATTTTGCTGCCTGCCACGATGGATGCTTGACCACGCCCCCGGTCTTTAATAATTTTAATCTAAGCATATTATAAAAAATTATTTAATTGAAGAAGTTATGACTGTTTTAGAATCAACTTTATGTGAGCTTTATGTTCCTTTCTTATTAGTGAACACTGACTTATTAATTTAGGTATTAGAATAATTTTTTGCTAATGTCATTAAAATCTTGTCTCTTACATTGACCTATATAACATGGCTCCGTGTCATTACAGGTGTTAATATAAAACTCACAGCATTTGTTTTAAATTCTAGCTAACAAGATTAAGTCCTTTCAGTTGCTGCCTGGCACTTGAAGAGGCAATCATTTCTTAAGCCATTAAGTATTTGAATTTGTTTGATAATCTAACATATTTGCTGTTGATCCACTGACATTTATTCTTCAAATAACTTCATTTTCTACTTCATTAAACAAGTTCTGATTCATATTTCAAGAGAATTGAGTCTTTTCTAGAAAATATTTTAACTGTGGAAACAGAAAAGGGAATATTATACTTTGGATCAAAGTTATTAAAAATGATGTTTAATCTTAAAAATTAGCATGAACTTCCATGAGATTGATTATAAAGGCAATGTTTTGAAAGGTAATAGTAGCATGCTATGTTTAGTATTTGTAAATTATTCCAAATTCATTAAAATTATGGTGGAGATAAAATCATGATATTAAAATCCTCCATATCACAAAAGTAAATCAATAGAAATTGTTGCAGAGGCAATTAGCACATCTAGGCAAGTATCTCCACTTGCCTTTACCTAGTAAACTCCATATACATTCTTACCAATGCACAAGAGGATTCTGGGTAAGATATGAAAATTAGAAATACAATGAGGCCTTTTTATCAATGGTCTTGCGGACCTGATCCGACAGTGCGGATCAGGTCCGCAAGACCTCGCTGAATGCGGAGAGCAATACGCTCTCTGTATTCAGCATTGCACCAGCAGCTCACAAGAGCTGCTGGTGCAACGCCGCCCCCTGCAGATTCGCGGACAATGGGCCACCAGCAGGGTGGTGTCAATCAACCCGATCATACTCGATCGGGTTGAATTGTGGCGATTCCTGTCCGCCTGCTCGGAGCAGGCGGACAGGGTTATTTAGACCGCTGCTTCATAAATGCTGTTTCTGGTGAGTCTGAAGGAAGACTCGCCAGAAACACGGGCCCACAAGCTCCATACAGAGCTTGATAAATGGACCTCATTATCTCAGGCTTTTGACTTCAATTAACACAGTATTTGAAGCAAAAATCCTGAGATTTTGCATATTTTACCCAGAATCCTCTTGTGCATTGGTAACAATGTATATGGAGTTTACTGGGTAAAGGCAAGTGGAAATACTTGCCTAGATGTGCTAATTGCCTGTGAAATCATTTCTATTGATTTAAATTATTCCATAAAGGGAGAAAGGTGTATGTTTTAAAATGCACTGATAGTTTGCTTTCAGATATTTTACTACTTTTAAGATTGTCCTCTGAGTTCAGTATAGCACATTCAAGTAGGGTTTTAACAAATGTTAACAAAGCCACAGTCCTTCTGCGAGAATGTACTTTGGACTGATGGAAAAAAAGTAGAGCTTTTTGACAGCCCGCATTCTGGAGTGAAACATACGGCTCAGTGTCAGAAAGCTGTGTCTAAATTGCCTAAAGTCATGGGTCCTCCAGCATGATAATGACCTGAAATTTAACTCAAAAAGCACCCAAGAATGGATGAGAACAAAACATTGGACCATTCTGAAGTGGCCTTCTGTGAGTCCAGATCTGAATACCATGTAACATCTGTGGAAAGAGCTAAAAAAAAAGGCACCCATCAAATATGAGACAACTGAGAGTTGTTTGCTCTAGAAGAGTGGTCCAAAACCCCGGTGGAGAGTGTAGAAATCTTATTCATGGCTACACAAAGTCATTGATTGCAGGGGACTCTGAGCAGGCGGACAGACATCACCGCAAATCAACCCGATCTAGTATGATCGGGTTGATTGACACCCCCTGCTGGCGGCCGATTGGCCGCGAGTCCGCAGGGGGCGGCGTTGCACCAGCAGCTCTTGTGAGCTGCTGGTGCAATGCTGAATACGGCGAGCGTATTGATCTCCGTATTCAGTGAAGTCTGGCGGACCTGATCCGCACTGTCGTATCAGGTCCGCCAGACTTTGATAACTGGGGGCCATTGTCTGCAAATGCTGTGCTAAGAAATATTAGGTTAAGAGTACTAATATTTGTGTCCGTGTCATTTTACTTGTTTGTTTAAAGTAACATGGGAAGTCATAAATCAAAAATAAGTTTCTGTTCTATTACAATTAAAATAAAGAATGGTGGATACCAAATACTTTTGTAAATTTTTACTTAGTTCAGAGAAATTTGTGTGCTTTCCTTAAAAAGTAGAAAGGTGCCAATACTCTCTGCCATTTCTGCTACGTGTAACTAGAGATTAAAGGATCGAGATTCAAACACTATCGGCTAGATTTAGAGTTTTGTTGGTAATGACCCGCGTAGCTAACGCCGGCTTTTTTCTGGCGGCACCTTTAAAATAACTCTGGTATTGAGAGTCCATATAATGTCAGCGTTAGGCTCCAAAAAAAGAGCGTAGAGCATTTTTAACGCCACTCCAACTCTCGATACCAGAGTTGCTTACGGACGCGGCCAGCCTCAAAAACGTGCTCGTGCACGATTCCCCCTTAGGAAACAATGGGGCTGTTTGAGCTGAAAAAAAACCTAACACCTGCAAAAAAGCAGCGTTCAGCTCCTAACGCAGCCCCATTGTTTGCTATGCGTAAACACTTCCTAAGTCTGCACCTAACACCCTAACATGTACCCCGAGTCTAAACACCCCTAACCTTACACTTATTAACCCCTAATCTGCCGCCCCCGCTATCGCTGACCCCTGCATATTATTTTTAACCCCTAATCTGCCGCTCTGTAAACCGCCGCTACTTACATTATCCTTATGTACCCCTAATCTGCTGCCCCTAACACCGCCGACCCCTATATTATATTTATTAACCCCTAATCTGCCCCCCACAACGTCGCCTCCACCTGCCTACACTTATTAACCCCTAATCTGCCGAGCAGACCGCACCGCTATTATAATAAAGTTATTAACCCCTAATCCGCCTCACTAACCCTATAATAAATAGTATTAACCCCTAATCTGCCCTCCCTAACATCGCCGACACCTAACTTCAATTATTAACCCCTAATCTGCCGACCGGAGCTCACCGCTATTCTAATAAATGGATTAACCCCTAAAGCTAAGTCTAACCCTAACACTAACACCCCCCTAAATTAAATATAATTTAAATATAACGAAATTAATTAACTCTTATTAAATAAATTATTCCTATTTAAAGCTAAATACTTACCTGTAAAATAAACCCTAATATAGCTACAATATAAATTATAATTACATTGTAGCTATTTTAGGATTAATATTTATTTTACAGGCAACTTTGTAATTATTTTAACCAGGTACAATAGCTATTAAATAGTTAAGAACTATTTAATAGTTACCTAGTTAAAATAATTACAAAATTACCTGTAAAATAAATCCTAACCTAAGTTACAATTAAACCTAACACTATACTATCATTAAATTAATTAAATAAAATACCTACAATTACCTACAATTAAACCTAACACTACACTATCAATAAATTAATTAAATACAATACCTACAAATAACTACAATGAAATAAACTAACTAAAGTACAAAAAATAAAAAAGAACTAAGTTACAAAAAATAAAAAAATATTTACAAACATAAGAAAAATATTACAACAATTTTAAACTAATTACACCTACTCTAAGCCCCCTAATAAAATAACAAAGACCCCCAAAATAAAAAAATGCCCTACCCTATTCTAAATTACTAAAGTTCAAAGCTCTTTTACCTTACCAGCCCTGAACAGGGCCCTTTGCGGGGCATGCCCCAAGAAGTTCAGCTCTTTTGCCTGTAAAAAAAAACATACGATACCCCCCCCAACATTACAACCCACCACCCACATACCCCTAATCTAACCCAAACCCCCCTTAAATAAACCTAACACTAAGCCCCTGAAGATCTTCCTACCTTATCTTCACCATACCAGGTTCACCGATCGGTCCAGAAGAGCTCCTCCGATGTCCTGATCCAAGCCCAAGCGGGGGGCTGAAGAGGTCCATGATCCGGCTGAAGTCATCATCCAAACGGGAGCTGAAGAGGTCCATGATCCGGCTGAAGTCTTCATCCAAGCGGGAGCTGAAGAGGTCCATGATCCGGATGAAGTCTTCTATCAACGGCATCTTCAATCTTCTTTCTTCGGGAGCCATCATCTTCCATCCGACACGGAACATCCTCTTCTCCCGACGCCTACTAGCCGAATGAAGGTTCCTTTAAGGGACGTCATCCAAGATGGCGTCCCTCGAATTCCGATTGGCTGATAGGATTCTATCAGCCAATCAGAATTAAGGTAGGAAAATTCTGATTGGCTGATGGAATCAGCCAATCAGAATCAAGTTCAATCCGATTGGCTGATCCGATCAGCCAATCAGATTGAGCTCGCATTCTATTGGCTGTTCCGATCAGCCAATAGAATGCAAGCTCAATCTGATTGGCTGATCGGATCAGCCAATGGGATTGAACTTGATTCTGATTGGCTGATTCCATCAGCCAATCAGAATATTCCTACCTTAATTCCGATTGGCTGATAGAATCCTATCAGCCAATCAGAATTCGAGGGACGCCATCTTGGATGACGTCCCTTAAAGGAACCGTCATTCTTCAGTTGGACGTCGCCGGATGAAGATGGGTCCGCGTCGGAGGTCTTCAGGATGGAGCCGGTCCTCATCGGATGAAGATAGAAGATGCCGCTTGGAAGATGATGGTTGCCGGTCCGGATCTACTCTTCTTCCCGGATAGGATGAAGACTTAGGAGCCTCTTCTGGACCTCTTCAGCCACCGGATGATGGATCGCCAGCCCCCGCTTGGGTTGGATGAAGATTTTGGAGCCAGGACGGATCGGTGATACCTGGTGAGGTGAAGACAAGGTAGGATGATCTTCAGGGGCTTAGTGTTAGGTTTATTTAAGGGGGGTTTGGGTTAGATTAGGGGTATGTGGGTGGTGGGTTGTAATGTTGGGGGGGGTATTGTATGTTTTTTTTTACAGGAAAAAGAGCTGAACTTCTTGGGGCATGCCCCGCAAAGGGCCCTGTTCAGGGCTGGTAAGGTAAAAGAGCTTTGAACTTTAGTAATTTAGAATAGGGTAGGGCATTTTTTATTTTGGGGTCTTTGTTATTTTATTAGGGGGCTTAGAGTAGGTGTAATTAGTTTAAAATTGTTGTAATATTTTTCTTATGTTTGTAAATATTTTTTTATTTTTTGTAACTTAGTTCTTTTTTATTTTTTGTACTTTAGTTAGTTTATTTCATTGTAGTTATTTGTACATATTGTATTTAATTAATTTATTGATAGTGTAGTGTTAGGTTTAATTGTAGGTAATTGTAGGTATTTTATTTAATTAATTTAATGATAGTATAGTGTTAGGTTTAATTGTAAATTAGGTTAGGATTTATTTTACAGGTAATTTTGTAATTAGTTTAACTAGGTAACTATTAAATAGTTCTTAATTATTTAATAGCTATTTTACATGGTTAAAATAATTACAAAGTTGCCTGTAAAATAAATATTAATCCTAAAATAGCTACCATGTAATTATAATTTATATTGTAGCTATATTAGGATTTATTTTACAGGTAAGTATTTAGCTTTAAATAGGAATAATTTATTTAATAAGAGTTAATTAATTTCGTTAGATTTAAATTATATTTAATTTAGGGGGGTGTTAGTGTTAGGGTTAGACTTAGCTTTAGGGGTTAATACATTTATTAGAATAGCGGTGAGCTCCGGTCGGCAGATTAGGGGTTAATGTTTGAAGTTAGGTGTCGGCGATGTTAGGGAGGGCAGATTAGGGGTTAATACTAATTATTATAGGGTTAGTGAGGCGGATTAGGGGTTAATAACTTTATTATAATAGCGGTGCGGTCCGGTCGGCAGATTAGGGGTTAATAAGTGTAGGCAGGTGGAGGCGACGTTGTGGGGGGCAGGTTAGGGGTTAATAAATATAATATAGGGGTCGGCGGTGTTAGGGGCAGCAGATTAGGGGTACATAGCTATAATGTAGGTGGCGGCGCTTTGCGGTCGGCAGATTAGAGGTTAATTATTGTAGGTAGCTGGCGGCGACGTTGTGGGGGGCAGATTAGGGGTTAATAAATATAATACAGGGGTCGGCGGTGTTAGGGGCAGCAGATTAGGGGTTAAAAAAATTTAATCGAGTGGCGGCGATGTGGGGGGACCTCGGTTTAGGGGTACATAGGTAGTTTATGGGTGTTAGTGTACTTTAGAGTACAGTAGTTAAGAGCTTTATGAACCGGCGTTAGCCCAAAAAGCTCTTAACTACTGACTTTTTTCTGCGGCTGGAGTTTTGTCGTTAGAATTCTAACGCTCACTTCAGACACAACTCTAAATACCGGAGTTAGAAAGATCCCATTGAAAAGATAGGATACGCAATTGACGTAAGGGGATCTGCGGTATGGAAAAGTCGCGGCTGAAAAGTGAGCGTTAGACCCTTTTTTGAGTGACTCCAAATACCGGAGGTAGCCTAAAACCAGCGTTAGGAGCCTCTAACGCTGGTTTTCACGGCTACCGCCAAACTCCAAATCTAGGCCTATGCCTGCTGGGAGTTGTGTGTATTGCATCAGTGGAAACGACATTTGTGCCATACAATCCGCTGATGACTCCATGAGAAGGTGCGTTGTGCTGGCACACAAGGCACACACAGCATATGTGCAAATGCTGCAGGAAAAAAGTAGTAACTTTTACTAGAAGCATTTTTGCTAATGGAAGTATATTACAAAAATGATTCTAATTAAAATTGAAATGCAGCTGTGTATGCTAATGAATTTTCTATCCCTTTAAATATGGTAGAATTGCAAAATCAATGTATGCACAATTAAAATAGAATACAATAACTAATAACACTTAGGACCTGATTATCTAAAGCTCTCCACTCAGGTGAGATGATCTAAAATGATCCTCTAGCTCTGCAAGATCCCTAGTGAAACTCTTCAAAGGCAGATTTTACTATACTTTCTGGATGTGAAGGAGAAACAAGCCCAGTGCAATATAGCACTGCATATGACAGTTCTGCTGCGATTACACTTTGTGCTTGCTATTTTATATTGCTTTACACTTCAACTTATTTTATTACATTTAAAGCTTGCACTTACTATTTTATATTTTATTTTGTGTATTTAGGATTGTGATTTTACAAATTCTGATTATGCTTGCCTAGTTTCTTTGTAACTTAAACAAATTAGGATCATATTTTGTATATTTACTGTATGTGTAGCTCTTACAAATTACATTCCACTTTGTATTTCTTGTATTTCATTTAAAACTGAAAACTAACAGCTTCCCAGAGAGTTTCATTACTTTCTATGGGCCCGATAATTATAGTGCAGACTTCACAGGGGCTGAACGCACTAAATTCTCTAAGAAAAAGGACAGAACCTGGAAGTCCCAAAGATATAAAGGTCTCTGGGCTGTCAAGGATATTAAAGAATGCCCGTCAGTATTTCTATTTCCCTGGTGAAATTATATAAAGCCACTTTTTACCCTGAAAACAGGTTATCTCGCTAAGGGGCGTATACTGGATTTTTGGTTGGGGTAGAGAGGCATACATTCCAAAAGTGCACAATAAAATTTATATTTTAAAAATCTTACAAAATGAAAAAATGTAACCATTCATACAAAAAATACCCACGAAAAAATTGTATTGTTAAGGTGCTTAAAAAAATATAACAAATTTTATTTTATCAAAAACCTAAAATTTTATGTAAATTACACAGGAATAAATCATATTAAAAATGCACAGTGTAACTAAAAATTTAAGTTCACTGGATGTGCAAAAACACACAGAAATTCGTATTTATAAATGCAAAATACAAAGTGTAATTGATGTTTTTTTGTAAAATGGGCTATATATGAAATTGTCTTTCTAATCCCAGCATAATGCTGTAAAAATTTTCACACGACAGATCTCAGTTTTTTCTCGCAAACTAAAATGTGGTGAACTTTTCTCAAAGCACTCAAAATACTTATGACCCATCCATATTAAAATATAGGCGATTGTTAGATGCTATACTCAGAAAACAACTTAATGTGATATATACTAGTGGCAGGATTTAATTATTAAATTATGAAAGTGCACCCCCTGCTCACTGCTAAGTTTACTCTACGGAGCGAACTGTCCCTTTCCAGCAAGCTCCATTACTTTCAATGGGAGACATCTCACCACTCACAGGGACGGCCCCTTTTTTACAATAATTCCACGAAGGTAGCAAGGGTCGTCAAGAAAAAAAAAACATCTGAGCTGGCGAAGCTTAGATCATCAGGCCCCCCGAGAGATGAGATATGTCTTCCATAGTAAGTAATGAAGCTCTCTGGGATACAGAATTTCACAAGGGAGATAACTGGAGAACAACTGGGGCTGATATAAGGGCTCAGTTTGCATCAATTACAAATTAAACTGATTTTTTTTCACTACAATTTAACTTGTTTTTGCCTAGAGTTTAGTATATTTTACTTTTCTGTCAGTTAAATAAGTGTATTTTGAATTTTGAGTTAAATTCCCCTGCATAAAGCTGGCAAGAAAAATCTGTGTGTTTAAAAAGCTCACAGCATTTCACAAGACTTGTGAGAGACCTTCAGACTTACCCTGGGAACTCCCCTGTTCAGCCCAGGGAACTCCCCTGTTCAGCCCAGGGAACTCCCCGGTTCAGCCCAGGGAACTCCCCTGTCTCTTCCACTTTCTGAAGCTGTTTTATTTTACAACAGAGACAATAACAAGTGCAATGTAAGTTGTAAAATATACACAGACATATACAAAGCATGATCCTAATTTTTTAAAGTAACACAGAAATTTTCATAACATAATCAAAATTAGTAAAATCACTGCTGGACCAAAATTTAAATGTATTAAAATATATAATAGTGCAAGGCTTAAAGGCACAGTCTACTCAATAATTTGTATTTTTTAAAAGATAGATAATCCATTTATTACTCATTCCTCAGATTTGCAAAACCAACACTGTTATATTAATATACCTTGTTTCTAAGCCACTGCCCCCTTATTTTTAGTTCTTTTGACAGACTTATATTTTATCCAATCAGGGCTGTCTCCTAAATAACTCTGTGGTAGTGAGAACAAATGTATTTATATTGCACAGATGAACTAGCACTATCGAATTGTGAAAAACTTTAAAAATGCACAATGAGATAAGAGTTGGCCTTTAAGGGCATAGGAACTAGCACATGAGCCTACCTAGGTAGCTTTCAACAAAGAATACCAAGAGAACAAAACAACTTTGATGATAAAAGTAAGTTGGAAAGTTGTTTGATTGCCCTAGCTCAATCATGAAAGTTACATTTTGACTAGACTGTAATAATACTGAAAGGACTCAATCTGAATTGTAAAGTAATATAAAATACAATACACAAAGTTTAAGTGTAACAAAACTCTCATATCATGCAGTGCTATATACTAGAGTGATCTGCTGGGTTAGGGTTAAATGTGATAGAGGATGTCAATGCTGTATGACATTTATTATGGTGTGTGTAATCAGTGGGTATGAGAAGTATGGTATTACTTACAATTGGGGTCATGGATGGTTTTATTACTGTGGGTGATGAGGCCTCCTAATGTTTGGAAAACAATGGTAATTATTTAATATTGGTATCAATTATGGCTAACATTTGGACACTTTAAATGGGGACACTTATAAAAATTACATGAGACAAATGCTGGGTAAAATTTTGCCCTCTTAAAAGGCCAAAACCATCCCAATAAGATGGGCATAAAATAAAAATAAAATTAGAAATGCCATGACAAAATTGGTGAACCATAATAAATAAACTGAGCTAAAACACCAAACAGAGCCAAGAAAGAAAATGTGTGTGTATGTACATAAAAACAAAACAAACATTTGTAGCACCGTACAACTATGTGTGCATTACTAATATGTAATAAAGTGCATAATAAATTAACTTATTTACAACAGACCACTACTTAAAATGATGACCTGGGATTACAATAAAAACTAAAATGCTGATAAATCCACATTGGCATTTAATCCAGAAGGAAACAAAAAGACTGAAACAGATAAATCCAGTATGTTTCCCTCTGTCTCGAACTCATAAATCTATTTTATCCCAGTGCCTTTAGTATATATTTTATGGGGATAATTTGAAATATGTTACAATCCCCTTTATGTTTTCTTACACAATATTGTGAGACGCTGTGATATTTTTATCTTTCTTTGAGATTTTTAAAATGCACGTAAAAGTACAGCATGGTCAATGTTCTTGCACATTACACATCTTTTTGCCCATTTAGAAAACCCCTAAAAAAACTACGCTTAATAGTCTGACCGATAGCCTTAAAGGGACATGAAACCCAAATTTTTTCTTTCATGATTCAGATAGAGAATACAATTTTAAACAGCGCTCTAATTTACTTCTATTATCTAATTTGTTTAATTCTCTTGGTATCATTTGTTGAAGGAGCAGCAATGCACTAATGGTTTCTAACTGAACTCATGGGTGAGTCAATCACAATCGATATATATATGCAGCCACCAATTAGCAGCTAGAACCTAGGTTCTCTGCTGCTCCTGAGCTTTCCTAGATAAAGCTTTCAGCAAAGGATAACATGAGAAGGAAGCAAATTAAATTATAGAAGTAAATTGGAAAGTTGTTTAAAACTGTATTCTCTATCTGAAGCATGAAAGAAAAAATTTGGGGTTTCATGTCCCTTTAAAGGGACATAATACTCATATGCTAAATTACTTGAAACTGATGCAGTATAACTGTAAAAAGCTGACAGGGAAATATCACCTGAGCATCTCTATGTAAAAAAGGAAGATATTTTACCTCACAATCTCCTCAGCTCAGCAGAGTAAGTTCTGTGTAAAAAGTTATACTCAGCTGCTCCCAGCTGCAGGTAAAAAAAAAAAAAAATGAAGAAATGAACAGCAGCCAATCAGCATCAGCAGTGCTGAGGTCATGAACTCTTTTACTGTGATCTCATGAGATTTGACTTAACTCTCATGAGATTTCATAGTAAGCTGAATAGGGAAATAATATGAGAGTGCACGAGGCTCATCCCCTAAGCTGTCCCAGGACAGACACACTAAAATGCTGCTTAGAAATCCTTTACAATGGGAGGTGGCTACTGAGAAACTTTTGAGGTAAAATATATTTCTTTTTTACATAGAGATGTTCAGGAGATATTTTCTAGTCAGCTTTTTACAGCTATACTGCATCACTTTCAAGTGTTTAAACATTTGGGTATTATGGCCCTTTAAGTCTTTTTTTATGACACACAATTTGACTCAGGGCTTTGGCATTCATTTGAAAACTAATTTCAATCAGAAGGAATACAATTCTTCAAAAATGGGTAATCTTTAAATATACCCTAATGTTTTGTTTTTTTCAAAATATTATTAATCTGACAATATTTACTGTTAAATTGTGCAATAAACAGAACTTAATTCTACTTTCCTTTTGATAATTTTGAGTTTCAAAATCACTGAAGATCTAACTTACGAGCTTTCTCATATCCTTCTTTAACCAATTCTAAAGGATAACCCTTATCAATAAAACTCTCAAATGCTAACTTACGAGCTTTCTCATATCCTTCTTTAACCAATTCTAAAGGATAACCCTTATCAATAAAACTCTCAAATGATGTTGAAAATGTCCAAAATAATTCTAAATCTAGAAAGTTACATTTTTATTTCATGATACAAGAAGTGAAAGATAATCCCAAGTGATTGTGTTTTAAAAGCTGTACAAAATTATGGGTGGAGCTAAGGTCTCCATGCCATATAAAAGCAAAACATCTAATCTAAATCATGTAACGGCCATAGAAGATCAGGTTTGCTCCAAAAGGGGTTTCCAAAAATGTAAAACTATTAAAAAAAAAAAAAAAAAAACATGAATAGGTTGGCAAAACTAGATGTAAACCAGGTCTGCATGGCCATTCCTTTTACCTGTAGAAAGTATTGGTCCTGAAACATAAAAATAAAAAAAAAGTTTCAAAATTAATTTTTCTTAAGAAGAAAGGCCTGCGGTTTTGTTGGCATGAAAATATCTCTAGCCAATAAATACTTAACAGCCCACCAAACCCCCCCAAAATAAAAACTAACACAAAAAACCTAAACTACCCATTGCCCCTAAATGGGCATTTGTATGGGCATTGCCCTTAAAAGGGCATTCAGCTCTTTTACTGCCCTTAAAAGAGTAATCAGCTCTTTTCCAGCCCATTAAATCCCTAATCTTAAAAATAAAAAAACCTCCCAAAAATAAAAAAAAATCCTTACACTAAGCCCCAAATAGGTACTCACCGTTCCTGAAGTCCGGTGGGGAAGGTCTTCTTCCAGGCGGCTCCATCATCTTCCATCATCTTCTATCTTCATCCGGAGCGACGGCGGCGCAGAGGAGAGGTGCGGAGCTGTGGATCCTCAGCGGCGGTCCTCACCGGCGGCGTGGAGCAGAGGTGCGGAGCTGTCTTCCCCAACATGTGGATCCTCAGCGGTGGTCCTCGGCGGCATGGAGGCTCCTCTTCATCCAATGTCCGTAGTACTTAGTAGTACTTAGTGTTTCTGTAAGGTAGCATGATGTAACATAACTTACTATCCCACTGTGTTATCTGTTCTACAATGTACAGCTTATAATTATATTAATAGGATAAAAAGTGCAAAAAGAAAGTGCTCATGAGTTAGAGCATTTTATTGTTGCAGTTTCTTGAATATAACTATGTGTTTAATCCCTGTTAAGGGGTTAAACCTATTCTTAAAGTCAGATCCAGAGAGGCAATGCACTACTGTAACTCACATCTGGTGAGCCAATAACACATACCTCCCAACACCTGCTAGATTCCTTCCTGTATGTGAGAGATTAAAGAGCTTGTGAGCAGAGGCCAACCAGTATTTTGTGGGTGGGGCCATTTGGGAGTGGTGGAGTTACATTTTGTGGTGGAGTTACAGTCTGTGCATTTGGTGATTTTATAAGGGGGCAGAAACTACCTGCTAATGGAAGAAGTTGTAGAGCCTGAGCCAGGGATTGAAGGGAAGCCTAAAGGGGTCGGCTCCAGAACGAATGAAATGGGGGGGACATTTTTCTTTCACAAGGGGGCACGCATTTACAAAGCATGTATTAGAGTCAAAATAAGAGCAGACCTACATATTTTGCAGGAAAGTGTAGCCATCTTGATATTTAATGTATAACCAATGCCAGTATTAAAGGGATATATTGTAGAGGTGATGGGAATAATTGAGTCTGGACAACTTTTCTCTTTTGGCACACAAACTTGTGTAGTTTAATTCTGAACTCAGGTACAACTACAACAAACGGTCTGTCACCGTTGCTCAAAACCGAATACACAAAACCAAAATATATACAGGTAACCACATGAGCAACAACAAAGAAAGGTTTTCTGAAAATGTTCCCTACAGCTCAACACACCGTTGTATCGTATGAGAATAAATATTTTTTCAGTGCAACATTTTCCTGACCTTTACGCCTAGAAATTAACAGTTAAATGTGCCTTTAGGTTATATTATAGGTCTGACACTTACAGTTACAACAAGGCACCAAGGCTGGCGTTTACATTCAAACATGGCATCAATGCAAAATCAAACAAAGCTTGACTCACCATTAGTATAGTGGAAGGAGACGAGTGTCTGAATAGAACCTCTTCAAAATAATGTCTTTCCACTCATTTGTGCACTTTCGAGTGAGATCCCTTTCAAATGCCAGCTGTACCAACTGAGCTTTGCATAGCACGTCAATGATCGGTGAAAACGTTTTTAAGAGTCGAGAACGGGCCTAAGATCACAGTGCACTTTTGAGGCGTCAATAGAAGCCAGTTGCTATTTATAGACATATTTATATGATGCAATCATATTCTTATCATGGTCTATTGTTTAAGAAAATGGGTAACTCACGATAGTTAGGTAAAATTAATAGGGTTAAAGACAAGTCCAAAAAGTCTCTAATTAACTTCCAATTCCAAACAAGAGGTTAAGACACAGAGCTCCTTGCAGATGCATGATGCGACCTCACAGTTCGGCAGCTAACTCTGCCCCAACATGTAGCATTACATAGCAATTCATTATTTTATTTATTATTTTTAAAGCGTATGATCATATCAATATTTTTTGAGGGGGCACAGCATTCCATTTGGGCGGGCATTGCCCATCAATGCCCCCCTTGGAGCCGACCCTGCGTAGAAAGGACCGGTTTTCTAGGTGCCTTTTACTGTGTTTTGGGCTACAAAACTGCCCCTAGCACCACAAAATAAGCATTACTGTAGGACAAGTGACCCATCTTTTGAAAATGGTGGACAACTTCAAGTGACTTCTCTTTCAAAGGCGGGGATCACATGCCTATATGGATATGTTGATTAATAACATCAGTAAACACTTGACAGAACCATAGGAACTACATCAAGGGGGGGGGATATGCCCTAAATTGCCCCTCAACAATATATAGTCAACCTTGAGACCCTTTACTGTATTTCAAAGCAAATGAGCAATCCTTTGCCCTTTATAAAGCATAAGTTCTGTTCCGGGGTTTCTGTAGATTTTTAAGCGGCTTTTTTTACCCCCTGTCTCACCATAGAAATGTATTTGATGCCCCACAATTCAAATAAGAGGTTTCATGTCCTTATAGCTATGAAGTGATCGTCATTGTAATAATGATAATCAGGCAGTAACCGCTGTTGTGTTTATGTTTGGGCTCATAGATCCATGTTTGTCTAAGCTAATAAAACCTTTTAAGAATCAACATAAATGAGCAAGTAAAATGATCTGATACTTTGTGAAATTTTATATTGGATGACTTTTGGTACAATTATTTTATGTTTGTCTGTTTGTATCTACTATTTGTATGTATATATACTGTATGTATGTGTATATATATATATATATATATATATATATATATATATATATTAGAAATTGAATTGTATTGAACAAACAGTGTAAAATTGTAAAATATTATACCTTAGACCCATAGATTTTATTCAATCCAAATTAATATGTATTGAACCATGATTATAAGATTATGCCTTAGTCAAGGACAATAATCACTGCTTCCTAAACAGATTAAATGTTCTCTAACATTATTGCAGAGCGTCATGCTAATTTAATCCTATTATCTTCTCTTCTGCAGAGGAAGTATGCACTGCATTACAAGATTGCTCTCATCATAAACTACCTGGGGCATTGTATATCGGTTTTGGCATTGATTATTGCCTTTTTGCTTTTTTTGTGCTTAAGGTAAGTCTATGCCCTATTCCAAAGTCAAGTGCCAGTTGTTTACTAATACATTTTAAAGTTAATAATGTCAAAGTAAAAATCTCTTTCTAAAATAATTTCAGCATTATAAATGCTAATAAGATAATTTAGTTAAGTTAAAGAAAAGTTGCACTTTTAATGCAAAATGAAAATGCTGTTTTAGGAAAAATAAAACTTGTTTATTTAAATATTTTCTTGCTTAACCTTG
The DNA here is from genome assembly GCF_027579735.1 of Bombina bombina. NCBI lineage: Eukaryota > Metazoa > Chordata > Amphibia > Anura > Bombinatoridae > Bombina > Bombina bombina. The sequence goes on along the minus strand of NC_069503.1, from coordinate 165,264,165 downwards.
TTAACCATCTCAGTGCTGCTTTGTATATTATTTTTATTACACTATAAAAATACAAACATACCTTAGTAGATGTAATTAATCTTCCCCTTATCATTCACTATTTCACGTTTATATTGCTTTTTCAGTAAAAATGGTGAAGTATTATATGAATGTGGGAAAAAATATTTTATTTAAATGTTTTTGTCATATTTCAAATGTCTTGCAATTGCTTTCAATTTATACAAGCGAAAACATGCTTTATGCTAATGATGTGACACTAAAGTTAAAATTACATTTTGAGGATTAAGATAGAGCATGCAGTTTTAAAAAACTTTCCATTCTTTTTAAATTCACAGTTTGTGAGTTACCATTTCCTACTGAGCATGTGCAAGAGTTCACAGTGTATACATTTATGAGTCTGTGATTGGCTGATGGCTGTAAATCCACAAAGCAGGGAAAACAGCACACCTTGCAGGGGCCCAGAGTAACATACTTGCCAGGTCCTTACTATCAAAGTAGATATACTGTATGTAGAAACACTCCAGCCACCAACGATTTCTTTAAAAGACCTTTATTTTCAAAAGTTAGGTCCAAAAGGCAAGAGGACAACGTTTGCAGGCTTGAAAATGTTTTCCTCTTGTCTTTAGGACCCAACCTATGAAAATAAAGGTCTTTTAAAGAAATCGTTGGTGGCTGGAGTGTTTCTACATGTATCTACATTGCCTGATGGCTGTCACGTAATACAGGGGGGAAATAGAAGGACATTTTGAAATTTGCAAGTAAATAAACAAAAACTTACTGCTTATTTAAAATTCTGATTAAGTTTTATAACATTGTCTTTTTATTTTGCATTTGTTGATTATGTAAATCTATTGCATTTAATGGTCCTTTTTGCATTAATATTGTGAGCCTTATAAGGGAAATTCCCCATATATGAACTACCAAAACCCAAAACTAAACCTCTCATAAAAAACTGTAGATATAGGACCAAGACATTAACATGCATGTAATAACAATAAATAAGCTACGCCTATGCAATACGGTACTAACACAGAACCATAAGAAAAATATGAACTTCGCACACTTAGTACTCCAGTTGACTTGAGGAATAATTAATAATTATTTAGAGCTATTATAAAGTGAGGGGTTATATTTAAGTTGAAGGCGACTGAGTCCTGGACCAACCCATAAAATAGGGACAGTTATACCCCATATCTGATACTTGGGCCTATAAACGGGTGGAACGTGGAAAGGCAAAGGTCAGGGGTGAGGGATAAATATAGGGACTTTATTTGTATCATAGCAGGATCTCTTAATCGTCTGGCTTTGGTGTCACCTTCAAAGTTTGTCATAATCTATGTAATGAGGGGTTGTGTGAACATTAATAATTAATGCAAATATGCAGATTGCGTAGTTAAGGGAGTTCTATTACAGAGATATGGTATGTAGTGGCAACACTTGTAACCTTGAGCTCTAAAGTTAGAACAACATAAGCTGACCCTCAGTTATTAGCTTAACATTAGGCTGCAGACAGTGGACCTGACCTCAGGTATATATTAATAGGTGCCGCCCACTGCCTTGGAACTAATATAAACAGAATAAGAAGATGACATTAAACCTTCTATTGAACTCTGAATAAGTAGTAAGCGATATCTTAAATATATTTAACTTTTAAGGGACCCAGAAAAAACATAATTTATGCTTACCTGATAAATTCCTTTCTCCTGTAGTGTAGTCAGTCCACGGGTCATCCATTACTTATGGGATATTAACTCCTCCCCAACAGGAAGTGCAAGAGGATCACCCAAGCAGAGCTGCTATATAGCTCCTCCCCTCTATGTCACACCCAGTCATTCGACCGAAAACCAAACGAGAAAGGAGAAACTATAGGGTGCAGTGGTGACTGGAGTATAATTTAAAATTTTGACCTGCCATAAAAAAACAGGGCGGGCCGTGGACTGACTACACTACAGGAGAAAGGAATTTATCAGGTAAGCATAAATTATGTTTTCTCCTGTTAAGTGTAGTCAGTCCACGGGTCATCCATTACTTATGGGATACCAATACCAAAGCTAAAGTACACGGATGACGGGAGGGACAGGCAGGATCTTTATACGGAAGGAACCACTGCCTGAAGAACCTTTCTCCCAAAAACAGCCTCCGAAGAAGCAAAAGTGTCAAATTTGTAAAATTTGGAAAAAGTATGAAGAGAAGACCAAGTTGCAGCCTTGCAAATCTGTTCAACAGAGGCCTCATTCTTAAAGGCCCAAGTGGAAGCCACAGCTCTAGTAGAATGAGCTGTAATCCTTTCAGGAGGTTGCTGTCCAGCAGTCTCATAGGCTAAATGTATTATGCTACGAAGCCAAAAGGATAGAGAGGTAGCAGATGCTTTTTGACCTCTCCTCTGTCCAGAATAAACGACAAACAGGGAAGAAGTTTGTCGAAAATCCTTAGTTGCCTGTAAATAAAATTTCAGGGCACGGACTACGTCTAGATTGTGCAGAAGTCGTTCCTTCTTTGAAGAAGGGTTAGGGCACAATGATGGAACAACAATCTCTTGATTGATATTCTTGTTAGTGACTACCTTAGGTAAGAACCCAGGTTTAGTACGCAGAACTACCTTATCTGAATGAAAAATCAGATAAGGAGAATCAGAATGTAAGGCTGATAACTCAGAGACTCTACGAGCCGAGGAAATAGCCATTAAAAATAGAACTTTCCAAGATAACAGCTTGATATCAATGGAATGAAGGGGTTCAAACGGAACACCCTGTAAAACGTTAAGAACTAAGTTTAAGCTCCACGGTGGAGCTACAATCTTAAACACAGGCTTAATCCTAGCCAAAGCCTGACAAAAAGCCTGAACGTCTGGAACTTCTGACAGACGTTTGTGTAAAAGGATGGACAGAGCTGAGATCTGTCCCTTTAAAGAACTTGCAGATAAACCCTTTTCTAAACCTTCTTGTAGAAAATACAATATCCTAGGAATCCTAACCTTACTCCATGAGTAACTCTTGGATTCGCACCAGTGTAAGTATTTACGACATATCTTATGGTAAATCTTCCTGGTAACAGGTTTCCTAGCCTGTATTAAGGTATCAATTACTGACTCCGAAAATCCACGCTTTGATAAAATCAAGCGTTCAATTTCCATGCAGTCAGCTTCAGAGAAATTAGATTTTGATGTTTGAAAGGACCCTGAATTAGAAGGTCCTGTCTCAGAGGCAGAGACCAAGGTGGACAGGATGACATGTCCACTAGATCTGCATACCAGGTCCTGCGTGGCCATGCAGGCGCTATTAGAATCACAGATGCTTTCTCTTGTTTGATCCTGGCAATCAAACGAGGAAGCATCGGGAAGGGTGGAAACACATAACCCATCCTGAAGGTCCAAGGAGCTGTCAAAGCATCTATCAGGACCGCTCCCGGGTCCCTGGACCTGGACCCGTAACAAGGAAGCTTGGCGTTCTGGCGAGACGCCATGAGATCCATATCTGGTTTGCCCCATCGTCGAAGTATTTGGGCAAAGACCTCCGGATGAAGTTCCCACTCCCCCGGATGAAAAGTCTGGCGACTTAGGAAATCCGCCTCCCAGTTCTCCACTCCTGGGATGTGGATCGCTGACAGGTGGCAAGAGTGAGACTCTGCCCAGCGAATTATCTTTGATACTTCCATCATCGCTAGGGAACTCCTTGTCCCTCCTTGATGGTTGATGTAAGCCACAGTCGTGATGTTGTCCGACTGAAACCTGATGAACCTCCGAGTTGCCAACTGAGGCCAAGCCAGAAGGGCATTGAGAACTGCTCTCAATTCCAGAATGTTTATTGGAAGGAGACTCTCCTCTTGAGTCCATGATCCCTGAGCCTTCAGGGAATTCCAGACAGCGCCCCAACCTAGTAGGCTGGCGTCTGTTGTTACAATTGTCCAGTCTGGTCTGCTGAAGGGCATCCCCCTGGACAGATGTGGCCGAAAAAGCCACCATAGAAGAGAATCTCTGGTCTCTTGATCCAGATTCAGCGTAGGGGACAAATCTGAGTAATCCCCATTCCACTGACTTAGCATGCACAATTGCAGCGGTCTGAGATGCAGGCGTGCAAAAGGAACTATGTCCATTGCCGCTACCATTAAGCCGATTACCTCCATGCATTGAGCCACTGACGGGTGTTGAATGGAATGAAGGACACGGCAAGCATTTAGAAGCTTTGTTAGCCTGTCCTCTGTCAGGTAAATTTTCATTTCTACAGAATCTATAAGAGTCCCCAAGAAGGGAACTCTTGTGAGTGGTAAGAGAGAACTCTTTTCCTCGTTCACTTTCCACCCATGCGACCTTAGAAATGCCAGTACTAACTCTGTATGAGACTTGGCAGTTTGAAAGCTTGACGCTTGTATCAGAATGTCGTCTAGGTACGGAGCCACCGAAATTCCTCGTGGTCTTAGTACCGCCAGAAGAGAGCCCAGAACCTTTGTAAAGATTCTTGGAGCCGTAGCCAACCCGAATGGAAGAGCTACAAACTGGTAATGCCTGTCTAGGAAGGCAAACCTTAGATACCGGTAATGTTCTTTGTGAATCGGTATGTGAAGGTAAGCATCCTTTAAATCCACTGTGGTCATGTACTGACCTCTTTGGATCATGGGTAAGATTGTCCGAATAGTTTCCATTTTGAACGATGGAACTCTTAGGAATTTGTTTAGGATCTTTAAATCCAATATTGGTCTGAAGGTTCCCTCTTTTTTGGGAACCACAAACAGATTTGAGTAAAACCCTTGTCCGTGTTCCGACTGCGGAACTGAGTGGATCACTCCCATTAGTAAAAGGTCTTGTACACAGCGTAGAAACGCCTCTCTCTTTATCTGGTTTGTTGACAACCTTGAAAGATGAAATCTCCCTTGTGGAGGAGAAGCTTTGAAGTCCAGAAGATATCCCTGAGATATGATCTCCAACGCCCAGGGATCCTGGACATCTCTTGCCCAAGCCTGGGTGAAGAGAGAGAGTCTGCCCCCCACTAGATCCGTTCCCGGATCGGGGGCCCTCACTTCATGCTGTCTTAGGGGCAGCAGCAGGTTTTCTGGCCTGCTTGCCCTTGTTCCAGGTCTGGTTAGGTTTCCAGCCTTGTCTGTAGCGAGCAACAGCTCCTTCCTGTTTTGGAGCAGAGGAAGTTGATGCTGCTCCTGCCTTGAAGTTACGAAAGGCACGAAAATTAGACTGTCTAGCCCTAGGTTTGGCTCTGTCTTGAGGCAGGGCATGGCCTTTACCTCCCGTAATATCAGCGATAATTTCTTTCAAACCGGGCCCGAATAAAGTCTGCCCCTTGAAAGGTATGTTAAGTAATTTAGATTTAGAAGTAACATCAGCTGACCAGGATTTTAGCCACAGCGCTCTGCGTGCCTGAATGGCGAATCCGGAATTCTTAGCCATAAGTTTAGTTAAATGTACTACGGCATCAGAAATAAATGAATTAGCTAGCTTAAGGGTTTTAAGCTTGTGTGTAATCTCATCTAATGGCGCTGAGTCAAGGGTCTCTTCCAGAGACTCAAACCAAAATGCTGCCGCAGCCGTGACAGGCGCAATGCATGCAAGGGGTTGCAATATAAAACCTTGTTGAACAAACATTTTCTTAAGGTAACCCTCTAACTTTTTATCCATTGGATCTGAAAAAGCACAGCTATCCTCCACCGGGATAGTGGTACGCTTAGCTAAAGTAGAAACTGCTCCCTCCACCTTAGGGACCGTTTGCCATAAGTCCCGTGTGGTGGCGTCTATTGGAAACATTTTTCTGAATATAGGAGGGGGCGAGAAAGGCACACCGGGTCTATCCCACTCCTTAGTAACAATTTCAGTAAGTCTCTTAGGTATAGGAAAAACGTCAGTACTCGTCGGTACCGCAAAATATTTATCCAACCTACACATTTTCTCTGGGATTGCAACTGTGTTACAATCATTCAGAGCCGCTAACACCTCCCCTAACAATACACGGAGGTTTTCCAGCTTAAACTTAAAATTTGAAATGTCTGAATCCAGTTTATTTGGATCAGATCCGTCACCCGCAGAATGAAGCTCTCCGTCCTCATGTTCTGCAAATTGTGACGCAGTATCAGACATGGCCCTAGCATTATCAGCGCACTCTGTTCTCACCCCAGAGTGATCTCGTTTACCCCTAAGTTCTGGCAATTTAGACAAAACTTCAGTCATAACATTAGCCATGTCTTGTAGAGTGATTTGTAATGGCCGCCCTGATGTACTTGGCGTTACAATATCACGCACCTCCTGAGCGGGAGATGCAGGTACTGACACGTGAGGCAAGTTAGTCGGCATAACTTCCCCCTCTTTGTCTGGTGAATGTTGCTTAACATGTACAGATTGATTTTTATTTAAAGTAGCATCAATGCAATTAGTACATAAATTTCTATTGGGCTCCACCTTGGCTTTTGAACATATTACACAAAGAGATTCCTCTGTGTCAGACATGTTTAACAAACTAGCAATTAGACTAGCAAGCTTGGAAATACTTTTCAACTAAATTTACAAGCAATATGGAAAACGTTACTGTGCCTTTAAGAAGCACAGAAAAACTGTCACAGTTGAATAACAAGAACCGGATTAGTTATAGAAACCAAATTTTCACAGTAAAAGCATAAATTTAGCAAAGGATTGCACTCATTAGCAATGGATGATTAACCCTTAATATCAGAAAAAACGTATAACAATTGAAAATATAAGCGTTTTTATCACAGTCAAAGCACAGTCTCACAGGTCTGCTGTGAGTGATTACCTCCCTCAAAACAAGTTTTGAAGACCCCTGAGCTCTGAGGAGACGTCCTGGATCATGCAGGGAAAAAAAGGCAGACTGTGACTGAATTTCTGATGCGTAGCAAAAGCGCCAAAATAGGCCCCTCCCACTCACAATACAACAGTGAGGGAAGCTCAGTAAACTGTTTTAATTTAAAACAAACGACAGCCATGTGGAAAATAACGGCCAAAACAATTTTTCACCAAGTACCTCAGATAATTAAACGATTTAACATGCCAGCAAACGTTTAAAATCTTACATATGAAATGTCATTAAAAGCCTGCTGCTAGTCGTTCACACTGCAAGTTAGGCTAAAAGTTATATGCATACAGTATTTTCCCAGTGAAATGCCATTCCCCAGAAATACTTAAGTGTAAAACATACATACATATCAGCCTGATACCAGTTGCTACTACTGCATTTAAGGCTGTACTTACATTATATTGGTATTAGCAGTATTTTCTCAGTCAATTCCATTCCTTAGAAAATAATATACTGCAACATACCTCTTTGCAGGTGAACCTGCCCGCTGTCCCCTGATCTGAAGTTACCTTACTCCTCAGAATGGCCGAGAACAGCAAATGGATCTTAGTTACGTCCGCTAAGATCATACAAAAAAACTCAGGTAGATTCTTCTTCAAATTCTGCCTGAGAAGAAAACAACACACTCCGGTGCCGTTTAAAATAACAAACTTTTGATTGAAGATATAAAAACTAAGTTTAATCACCACAGTCCTCTCACACATCCTATCTATTAGTTGGGTGCAAGAGAATGACTGGGTGTGACGTAGAGGGGAGGAGCTATATAGCAGCTCTGCTTGGGTGATCCTCTTGCACTTCCTGTTGGGGAGGAGTTAATATCCCATAAGTAATGGATGACCCGTGGACTGACTACACTTAACAGGAGAAACTGATAACCTCCAACAGCAGATTTCTATGAGCCAATATTGACAGTAATAGATATAAAATAGTATCTGGAATCCTAAGTCCGCATGTTTCAATCCTGGAGGCCGACATCTGGGGTAGCGAACTGCTAGGAGACAATGACTAGATATATTTTTATAAATTATCAGCTTGTATGGAGGCAAGAGCAATATGGGTCAGTATTATTGAATAACTAGAGTAAACTGAAAGAAGGGAAAATCCATCATAGAGAGTCCTCCTGAAAATAAGAGCAATGCATAGAGAAATAAACATTACAACAGTGATGGCCAAACAGAAAGAGGGTGTATAGCACTGAGAGGTTTATGACCTAAAGCCTAAAAAGCTGGCAAACTGTCACTATAGTTAGTGTGGGGAGTGTAGTCAAATAAAAACATATTGGTTCACTATGTAGCTATAAAAATTCCTTGTGATCGGCCAATTCCTACAGGGCTGTAGCATCTATGTAGAATAGGAGAGTCAAGGGTTGCATGACCCATCCGGAGCTGTAAACTGTATGTAACCTGTTACTATATGCAAGCTGTACTTAAATCTAATCTAAATGGAACAATTAGCGATAACAGGATCCTATATCACATTAGCATAGCAATACAGTGCAATAAAATATAAGGAGAAAAAAAAGAAAAAAAAGATGCAATCTGCTATTGCAGGACTACTATATATAAAGTAACTATTCTATGGAACTTTTAAGGCATGTAGCATAAAGTAATACAATAACAAAGCTGACATTAGGGTTGAATTATAAACGGTGCTTATGTAAGCTAGCAGTCAGACAAAGTGCCCACATCAAGAAAAATATTATCATGCTAGGGCAGATGTTCTGGGGCATACATAAAATTAACCAATGCCATATCTGATCCTATGTAGCAGGGTAAAATCTAAAGTCCAAAAAATTTTATTGGGTGAGCTAGGCTTCAGATCCAGGATGACAAGCCAAATCTTTATGAAAGGAAAGGAGAAATACATCAGTCCTCCGCTTCCCCACTTTAGTATTGTAGAGGCCCTTAGGGACGGGTAATACCGAAACTCCGGGACACCTATGGGATGGTTAGTTGTACCTGTTTGATGTATAACCGGAGTCTTTCCCTCTACTGTTGCCACTCCAAAATCTGAGGGTCCCCAGGTTAACCGCAAAGAAGAGTGGCCATCAGGAGCGTTAGGGTGGATATCGATCAGTGTCACAGGTCCGGGTGATCTCAGAGACTCCCGAGTGAATGAGGTCTCTTCAGTGATGGATCGCTTCCAGGCTAGGTCTCCTCTCCGTGCAGATGGTGCATGACTAGTTGAGGTCAATTAAACGGTCTCCTCCAGGAGGTGGTTCTTGCAAGTTGGTAGGACCTCCTGAGGCTGAACTATAGGTCCCAGAGGGGGAGACAAAGCCATTAGAAATATATCGGTATGTATGCGCACGGTATCAGGACGCCATGCCTCTTTAGCCTCCATGTCGGCATGTGAAGTCGGTGGATGATTGAGATCTAGAGTTCGTTCTGGGATACCATAGCCGTGACTCATCATAAGATCTCCAGAGGGGATCCCTGGGTCTTCTTGTAGCATAAATCCAAATAAGGTGCAGAACTCCTCGCTTGGTACTCGGTTAGATTTTACAGCCTCATGTCTCAGCAACGGCGAGAGGGCCACTAATAAAGCCGTGAGATCTTCCTTCATACTCTGAAAATGTCGCTCCAGACATTGTTGGGTTTGCTGTTCCCATAGATTTAGTGCTTCCATATCGGCAGATCAATTTGGCTGTAGAAGCTTATGTGGTCTCTCCACGTGGCGCTGGCTAGTAGATAGTATCAGCTTCAGATTCACAAAATGTTATAACTTTAGTTTCCAAAAGTTAAGAATAGGTTATAGTTGTCTGCTGCTGTATCATAGCAAACATTTAAATCTTTTATGCATACATTAAACCATGTATGTATATAAGAGAACCTGGAGCTGCATAAAAACACGTCCAGTCTCCTCAACAGCCGGCCCCGCCCCCCCCCCGATTTAGGCCCATTTTGATATATTTCATGTCACCATTTCACCGCCAAATTCGATCAAATAAAAAAAAATCGTTAACTTTTTCACTAACTTTGGGTTTCTCACTGAAATTATTTACAAACAGCTTGTGCAATTATGGCACAAATTGTTGTAAATGCTTCTCTGGGATCCCCTTTGTTCAGAAATAGCAGACATATATGGCTTTGGCATTGCTTTTTGGTAATTAGAAGGCCGCTAAATGCCGCTGCGCACCACACTTGTATTATGCCCAGCAGTGACAGGGTTAATTAGGTAGCTTGAAGGGTTAATTTTAGCTTTAAGGTAGAGATCAGCCTTCCACCTGACACATCCCACCCCCTTATCCCTCCCAAACAGCTCTGTTCCATCCCCCACCCCACAATTGTCCCTGCCATCTTAAGTACTGGCAGTACTGAAATAAAATACTTTTTTATTATTGTTTTTTAATGTTTTATATATATATATATATATATATATATATATTCTGCTATGAAGTATCCCCCCTTAGCCCCCAACCTCCCTGATCACCCCCAAAGAGCTCTCTAACCCTCCCCCCACTAACTATTTGCAAACAAATGTGGCTTTTTAAAAATGAAACCTACTTTTTTCTGTAGTGTAGCTGCCCCCCTTCCATACCCTCCCCCCTCCCCCTCCCCCTCCCAGATTCCTTTTGAAAAAGTATCCCCCCCTCCTCTGCCACCCACCACCCTCTCCCAGCACTCTCTCCCACCACTTCAGTAATTTTGTAATTTGGCTAGATCGCGGGCGCGCACGGGCGCACACACACGCGCGCACCAGCCCCTCACCTCCCGCGCGCTCCTGCGCGCACCCGACAGCTACAGCTGCTGGTCGGAACGAAAATTCACCAGTGATGTGCCGCCCACCCGCCTCCCTGCAATGGCTCCCACCCACCAACGATCGCCACCATCGCTGGCCGATGCAGAGAGGGCCACAGAGTAGCTCACTCTGCATCGGTGTGCAAAAAAAAGGTTATTGCAGTGATGCCTTAATATCGAGGCATCACGGCAATACCTTGAAAGCGGCTGGAAGCGATCAGGATCGCTTCCAGATGCTTTAAACCCCTGACGACAAACAGGGTACATCGTTGGTGTTTAAAGACCAGTTTTTGTATGACGTACCCTGTACGACGTGTGTCGTTAAGAGTTTAAGAAGCAGCGATTATACCTAAAAGGTGGCGGACTGAAATCGCCCTGCTCCGATACGATCGGGATGATTGACAGCCTCTGCTAGCAAGGGGGTGGCATTGCACAAGCATTTCACCAACAAATCATGTCCGCGCGACCTTTGTTAAATCTACTCCCTAAATGTTTTTAAAGCAAAATAACATCATTTTTATTGCATGTGTATATAGCCAAACTCCACCCATTATTAGCCTTATTTGGAGGAGCAAATCTGGGCTTTAGTCAGCAAACAACAAGGCTAGTCACTGTCATAATGTTAGTTTAAAGTGAAATTTATATTGAACACTTATTTGGTAAAAGAAAGTAGTTTCTTTAAAAATAAAATGTTCAAACAAAACAGAGCACTGGAATTATACTGCTCATTGGCTGATAGGGACAACTTTCACAGAAAAAAACCCGAAAACGAGTTGTACAGCACAGGAACAGCAATGCACTTTAATTAAATCTGAAACTTTGGATGGAACAGAAAAACATTATGGTTATCAGTAAATTTAAGTGTGCAGTGCAAACTGAAGGTTCTTGTTAAAAATTGCTCTTTATTTTTATTGCTGACGAGCCAACCTCACAGCCATATCAGAAGTTAAAGGTATAAAAAAAAGATTACAATTTACTTCTATTATAAAATTTGCTTTGTTCCCATTATATTATGTGTTTAATTTGTCTGTAGCACTACATGGCAGGAAATAGTGCTGCAATCGAGTGCTCTTGCAAATGGATAACATTCTTGCAAAACTGATGTCATATAGTGCTCCAGAAACGGGCCGGCTCCTAATCTTATGGCTCTGCTTTTCAACAAAAGATACCAAGAGAATGAAGGAAAATGATAATAGAAGGAAATTAGCAAAATTGCATGTTCTATCTGAATCATGAAAGAAAATTGTTGTGTTTCATATCCCTTTAATGCTTCTGGGCTTATTTGTTGTTTGCCTGAGAGGTCACAAGTCAATTTCATATTTCTTATATTGTCAATCTGCAGAATCTTCATTTGTCCCATCTTGCTATAGGTAACCATATAAATAAATAACCCAAATACTCACATGCATGTCTGCTGCAATGAAAAGAGAGCACAATAGACATGTGCGGTTCGGTTCGATTCGAAAATTCGGAGATTCGGAACGAACCGAATCTCCGAATTAAAATAGTGCCGAATCTACCGAATAAATCCGAATAACTTCGGATTTATTCGGATTTATTCGGTAGATTCGGATGGCCATGGATTACACTAGTATTGTACAGTATATTAGGTTATATCACTCTGCTATGGGTTACACCTAATGTACAGTACATAATACTAGTCTAATCCCACCTAACACTTACCGAAATTCCGAATTTCCGAACCGAATCGAACCGAATCCAGCCGAATTTATTCGAATCCGAATGAATCCGAAACAAATCCGAACCAAATTTATTCGAATCTGAATGAATCCGAAACAAATCCGAACCAAATTGATTCAAATTTTTCCGAAGTCGAATCGCTCCGAACCGAAATTCGAAAAAATCCGAATCGATCCGAACCGAACCGAATTTTTTCGCCATGCACATATCTAGAGCACAACACTTTTCAGTGCCGTTTGATTAATCTGCAAGATATTTATTTATGAAGAATTTGTCATTTGCACCATTACTGAGCATAAACAAGATTGAGACAGTATTATTTACCGATTTCCTACTGATACTGCTCTTTATCTATTTCAGGAGCATACGATGCCTTAGAAATATAATCCACTGGAATCTAATCACCACCTTCATCCTAAGGAATATCATGTGGTTCCTTCTGCAAATGATTGATCACAACATTCATGAAAGCAATGAGGTAACAATAGAATTAAGACAAATCTATCAGCCATTACTATAGGTCTGTTAAATTCAATTTAATATTTATTGCATGAAAAAAAAAAGATTTTACCTTACTTAAATAAAACTTAGGGCCACATGTACTATATTAGTCGGATGGGCACTGTTTCTATTTGTGTGGCAAACGAGCAGCAGAAACTCGTCTGCTTGTGCAGCGCCACTCGCTGCTGTCTATCAATCACCCCAAATAATCAAGTTTGTATCAGGGATACCGTTACCATTTGCATGGCCCTGGGAAAAAAACAATTTTGGGGCCCCTCATGCCAGCACCCTATTTTATGTTCATTTTTTTTATTATTTTTTTACTCACAAATATATTTTAACATTGCTTTCCTTTCGAAGTTGCTTTTAAAAAAACGTTTTGAATTTAAAGGGACATTAAACACTAGATAGATTTCATGCAACTCTCTCTAAATATGGGTGCAGTCTCCATGTTGGAACTTAGGTTACACTGTAAGTAGCTGAAGGGAAGTTACTGCACATGTGCAAACAAGTAAGCACCAGAATGCAATTAAAAGAAAATGCTCATGGCACGCATGACTAGCAGGAGGTGGGGAATAGCCCCAATTCTATGCTTATAAAATTTATTTTGTGTTTAATGTCCCTTTAATGTCCCTTTAAAGCAGGCTAAAAAAGGATGCTTTTACTGAACACTCAATATAAAGTGTTATAGCTTCTGAAACATTTATTTTAATTGCCCTATTTTTATTATTTTGCCTACTGTAAAAGAAAGCAAAATATCTCTGAATGAGTAAATAATATTAAATGAAAAGCACACACACATACTGACATACACAAACATACACACACATTCACACACAAACACACACATATATACACACAGATCAGGGGCGTATTTAGGTTTTGTGCTGCCCTAGGCACTCAAAATTCTGCTGCCCCCCCACCCCACCCCAGGTTTAAGGCCTTTTTTTAGACATAATATTTTTGGGGCAGGGTGTAACAAATAAAAAAAATAATGTCTTTTTAAGTAGATGTTCACCAGGGCTTGCATTCACTCTGGTCACACACACACACACACATATATATATATATATATATATATATATATATATATATATATATATATATATATATATATATATATATATATATATATATATATATATATTAAGACATTATTTTGCAAGTCAAATGATTAAAGTGTTTATATCAGAAAAAAATATCCTTCACTGTATGCGTATGATAGTTTGTCAGTAGGTAGTTGTTTAACCTTAAACATTTTCTTTGGTGATTGACAGTTATTTAAGCAAAATATCTGCTTGGATAAATATGTAATGAATATACAAACTGGCCTTTAAAAGTACTTAAAAATACAACAGTAGTTATGATAGGTTTAGGAATTGTATCCTAGGGGATAAAGTCACATGATACAATCATAATAAAGTATATACTTGTATTGTTTCTGAATGTATTAAATGCATACAACATATTTTCAGTTGTGTTTTAAGTCACATAGTTAAATAGATTCAGCAATAAATACTTATTCTTTGCATGTATGACAGATAGACAAACAGTAAATGTACAAGTATTTAGTGACTAATCTGTTTAAGTATTTTAATGCCTAATAAAGATGTATTGAAGGGAGAAAGGCATATGCTGTTTCACAGTGGTCACGTTGTAGTGCACACTGCACTGTGTAGTCTATGTAAGCCTTAATCACGCGGTGGAGCCAGGAAGAATACTGCATTCCCTCTCAGTCCAGGCCAGGCTGCGCAAGTGAGCTCCGCCTCCACTGTCACCACGTCATGCGCACTCACATACAATCCCATAGGATAGCAATAGCCGGGCCAGCGATTTAAGTCATTAGTAATTGGTTGATTTAGCCACCCGGCCCTGAGTTCAGTAGAGTGGCCCTAGGGACTCAAAATTCTGCTGCCCCTTAAAAATCTGCTGCCCTAGGCACCGGCCTTGTTGGCCTATGCCTTAATACGCCCCTGACACAGATACAAACACACAGACATGCTGACATACACAAACATACACACATTCACACACAAACACACACATATATACACACAGATACAAACACACACACATACTGACATACACAAACATACACATTCACACACAAACACACACATATATACACACAGATACAAACACACACACATACTGACATACACAAACATACACATTCACACACAAACACACACACACACATATAAGCACACAGATACAAACACACACATATATACACACAGATACAAACACACACACACACACACACACAAATACACACAAACATACACACAGATACAAACACACACACACATACACACATAGATACAACACACACAAATACACACAGATACAAACACACACACATACACACACAGATACAAACACACACAAATACAAACAGATACAAACACACACACAAATACACACAGATACACCCACAGTGGGAAACATATAGAAACCCACACATATACATACTAACACACACAAACATACACAAACACACATGCACACAAACATTTAAAAACACACACATACTGTACACACAAACATACACAAACATATTAAAAGACACATGCACACAAACATAAACATAAACATACACAAACACAAACACAAACATACACATTCACACACAAACACACACATATATACACACAGATACAAACACACACACATACTGACATACACAAACATACACATTCACACACAAACACACACACACATATAAGCACACAGATACAAACACACACATATATACACACAGATACAAACACACACACTCAAATACACACAAACATACACACAGATACAAACACACACACACATACACACACAGATACAACACACACAAATACACACAGATACAAACACACACACACATACACACACAGATACAAACACACACAAATACACACAGATACAAACACACACACAAATACACACAGATACACCCACAGAGGGAAACATATAGAAACACACACATATACATACTAACACACACACAAACATACACAAACACACATGCACACAAACATTTAAAAACACACACATACACACAAACATACACAAACATATTAAAAGACACATGCACACAAACATAAACATACACAAACACAAACATACACAAACACACACATACACACATACTGACATACACAAACACATACTCTCTATTCTGACCTGCTTACTATTACATTCTGCTCTGTGCTGCTGGCCATTGTTCATTCATTTTTCTCGCTGACTATTACTCTCTTATCTGTCCTGCTGACTATCACATTCTGCTCTGTCCTGCTGGCCATTACTCATTAATTTGTCCTGCTGACTATTACTCTACTATGTCCTTCTGGCAATTACTCATTAAATTGTCCTGCTGACTATCAATCTCTAAGCTGTTGGGCTGACTATTACTCTCTACTCTGTCCTGCTGACTATTACTCTCTGCTCTGTCCTGCTGACTATTACTCTCCACTCTGTCCTGCTGCCCATTACTCATTAAATTGTCGTGCTGACTATTACTCTCTGCTCTGTCCTGCTGCCCATTACTCATTAAATTGTCGTGCTAACTATTACTCTCCGCTCTGTCCTGCTGCCCATTTCTCATTAAATTGTCGTGCTGACTATTACTCTCCACTCTGTCCTGCTGGCCATTACTCATTAAATTGTCGTGCTGACTATTACTCTCCGCTCTGTCCTGCTGGCCATTACTCATTAAATTGTCGTGCTGACTATTACTCTCCGCTCTGTCCTGCTGGCCATTACTCATTAAATTGTCGTGCTGACTATTACTCTCCGCTCTGTCCTGCTGGCCATTACTCATTAAATTGTCGTGCTGACTATTACTCTCCACTCTGTCCTGCTGGCCATTACATTCAATTATCTTGCTGACTATCAGTATCTACTTTATACTGCTGGCCATTGCTCATCAATTTCTCCCGCTGACTATTGCTCTCTGCTCTGTCCTACAGGCAATTACTAAAATTGTCCTGCTGACTATTACTGTCTGCTAAGCTCAGGGAAATCCACACCCCACTTAAACTGTCACGCTTATTTCACATAGAAAAATACTAAGTGCAATGTAATATGTAATAGATACACTTAAATGGGCCAGAAAATACAAATACACAGAAAAAAACAAAATTTATGCTTACCTGATAAATTTCTTTCTTTCCAGATATGGAGAGTCCACAACGTCATTCCAATTACTAGTGGGAATTTCAATCCTGGCCAGCAGGAGGAGGCAAAGAGCACCACAGCAAAGCTGTTAAGTGTCACTCCCCTACCCATAATCCCCAGTCATTCAACCATAGGGAAATGGAAAAAGGAATGACACAAAGGTGTAGAGGTGCCTGAGGTTTAGTAAAAAATAACTGTCTTAATTAAGGGTGGGGTCGTGGACTCTCCATATCCAGAAAGAAAGAAATTTATTAGGTAAGCATAAATTTAGTTTTCTTTCCTAAGATATGGAGACTCCACAACGTCATTCCAATTACTGGTGGGAACCAATACCCAAGCTAAAAGGACACAGAATGAATAGGGAGGGAGAACAAGACAGGCAGACCTAAACAGAAGGCACCACCGCTTGAAGAACCTTTCTCCCAAAAGAGGCCTCAGCCGAGGCAAATGTATCAAATTTGGAAAAAGTATGCAGAGAGGACCAAGTTGCAGCCTTGCAAATCTGTTCCACAGAAGCTTCAAGTGGAATGAATTTGTAATTCTCTCAGGAGGCTGCTGACCCGCAGTCTCATAAGCAAAACAAATTATACTTCTCAACCAGAGGGAAAGAGAAGTAGCAGCAGCCTTCTGACCCTTACGCTTTCCAGAGAAACAAACAGGGCAGAAGACTGTCGAAAATCCTTAGTCGCCTGTAGGTAGAATTTTAGAGCACGCACCACATCCAAGTTGTGCAACAGACGTTCCTAATCAGAAGAAAGATTGGGACAGAGGGAAGGAACAAAAATTTCCAGATTAATATTTCTATCCGAAACCACTTTAGGGAGAAAACCCAATTTAGTACCAAGAACCACCTTTTCTGCATGAAAGATAAGGTAAGGCGAATCACACTGCAAAGCCGAGAGTTCCGAAACTTTCTGAGAAGAAGAGATAGCAATAAGAAACAAAACCTTCCAAGATAACAACTTAATATCTATGGAATGCATTGGCTCAAACGGAGCCTGCTGCAAAACTTTAGGAACAAGGTTAAGGCTCCAAGGAGGAGCAACAGGTTTAAACACAGACCTGATTCTGACCAGGGCCTAACAAAAAGATTGAACATCTGGCACCTCTGCCAGATTATGTAAAAGAATAGATAAGGCAGAAATCTGACCTTTCAGAGAACTGACTGACAACCCTTTCTCCAGACCTTCCTGGAGAAAGGATAAAATTCTAGGAATCCTGACCCTACTCCAAGAGAAGCCCTTCGCATCACACCAATAAAGGTATTTACGCCATACCTTATGGTAAATTTTACAAGTAACAGGCTTGTGAGCCTGCAGCATTGTCACAATGACCAACTCAGAAAACCCACGCTTAATCAGAACTAAGCGTTCAATCTCGAAGCAGTCAGCTTCAGAGAAATGAGATTTGGATGGAGGAATGGACCCTGAGTTAGAAGGTCCTTCCTCAGAGGCAACCTCCAAGGTGGCAGAGATGACATCTTCACTAGGTCTGCATTCCAGATCCTGCGATGCCATGCAGGAGCTATTAGAATTACTGACACTCTTTAATCTTTGATACGAGCAATGACTCGTGGAAGGAGCGCAAACGGAGGAAACAGATTTGCTAGACCGAAATCCCGCCAGAGCATTTATCAGAGCGGCCTGTGGATCTCTTGACCTTGAACCATACCTTGGAAGCTTGGTGTTCTGCTGAGACGCCATCAGATCCAACTCCGGCACCCCCCACTTGAGGGTTAACTTAGAGAACACCTCCGGGTGGAGAGCCCACTCCCCGGGATGAAATGTCTGTCTGGTCAGGAAATCCGCCTCCCAGTTGTCCACTCCTGGAATGTGGATGGCAGATAGACAACAATTGTGAGCTTCTGCCCACTGTATAATCTGTGCCACCTCCTTCATGGCTAAGGAACTCTGAGTTCTTTCCTGGTGATTGATGTAAGCCACTGAGGTTATGTTGTCTGATTGGAACCTGATAAACCGGGCTAAGGACAATTGAGGCCAAGCCATCAGAGCATTGTAGATCGCTCTCAACTCCAAGATGTTTATGGGGAGAGCAGACTCCTTCCGAGCCCATAGTCCCTGCGCCTTTAACGAGTCCCAGACTGCTCCCCAGCCAAGCAAGCTGGCATCCATGGTCACAATCACCCAAGAAGGTCTCCAGAAGCATGTGCCCTAAAACAGATGCTCCTGAGAAAGCTACCATGGGAGAGAGTCTCTTGTCGACTGGTCGAGAGTTATACTCTGAGACAGATCCAAATGGTCTCTGTTCCATTGTCTGAGCATGCATAACTGCAGAGCTCTCAAATGGAATCGGGCAAAGGGAATGATGTCCATAGAAAAGAACATCAGACCAATTACCTCCATACATTGAGCTACTGATGGCCGAACAGTAGACTATAGAGAGAGGCAAGTTGAAAGAATCTTGGATTTTCTGATCTCTCTCAGAAAATTCTTCATAGATAGGGAATCTATTATGGTTGCTAAGAAAACCACTCTTGTAGCTGGAACAAGGGAACTCTTCTCCAGATTCACTTTCCATCAGTGGGAACGTAAAAAAGACAACAAGATCTCTGTATGAAAGTTTGCTTGTTGAAAATATGGCGCCTGAACCAATATGTCATCCAGGTAAGGCACCACTGCAATTCCCCAAGACCTGATCACTGCCAAGAGAGCTCCCAGAACCTTTGAGAAAACTCTGGAAGCTGTGACAAGGCCAAAAAGAAGAGCCACAAACTGAAAGTGTTTTTCTAGAAAGGCGAATCTCAGGAACTAGTGATGATCCCTGTGGATGGGAACATAAAGATACGCGTCCTTCAGGTCTATGGTCGTAATGAACTGGCCCTCTTGGACCAAAGGAAGAATGGAAGAATGGTTTCCATTTTAAAGGACGGAACCCTGAGAAACTTGTTGAGAAACTTTTGGTCTAAAATGGGTCGAAAGGTTCCTTGTTTTTTGGGAACTGCAAACAGATTTGAATAGAATCCTAGACCCTGTTCCCTTACTGGAACTGGAACAATCACTCCCAGTTAAGAAAGAACAGAAATGGAATCTCTACTAAAATTAATTCAGACAAGGTGTTGCACCAATAAGATGCCGCACTTGCTACTGTGGCAATACAAACTGAAGGTTGCCATTGAAGACCTTGATGAACATACATCTTTTTTTAAAAAAACTCCAGCTTTTTGTCATGGGATGCTTAAAGGAGCAACTATCCTCTATAGGGATCATAGTTCTCTTAGCCAGAGTAGAAATAGCCCCTTATACTTAAGGCACCGTACGCCATGAATCTTTAATGGAGTCAGCAACAGGAAACATCTTTTTAAAGACGGGAGATGGGGAGAAAAGAATCCATGGCTTTTTCCATTCCTGTGAAATAATCTCCGACACACAATCTGGAAAAGGAAACACTTCCACAGAGGAAGGAACATCATAGTATTTATTAAGTTTACTAGACTTCTTAGGGTTGACAACGACAGACGTATCGGAGTCTTCCAAAGTAGCCAATACCTCCTTTAACAGTACACAAAGATGTTCAGGCTTAAATCTGAATTTTATCTTCAGTATGAGATGAAGGAATTATATTGTCCGAATCTGAGATTTCACCCTCAAAGGCTACCAACATATCCTTCTCATCAGACTTAAGAGGGAGAGCAACCTGCATAGCAGTATATGGGACAGAAACCTTACTATCTGAATGTCTAATTTTCCTCTTGCGTTTTCCCAGCATAGGAAAAACAGATAATGCCACAGATACCGCAGAAGATACCTGTGCAGCAAAATCTGCAGGCAAATAAACTCCTCCAGGAGGCTGAGAGGAACTGCAGAACACTGTATGTGATGCCATAGAGGCTTGGGACATGGGAGGAGAAAGCTGTGGCATTGCCTGAACAGCATCATCTTGAGAGACATTGGGCTCAGAAACAAAAAGTATATCTTTACATTTCAAAGTCCTTTTTAAACATGAGGAACAAAATTGCATGGGTAACACGATTTGGGCCTCAAGACGCAATAAATATTTGTCCATAGGAACAGACTCATGCTCTATGACTAAAGCTTAAGGGATTCCCAGAAATAATAGAATTACAAGAGGATTTTAAAATAAAATAAATATTTCAAAATTCAAATTAGACACTGTCACTTTAAATTTATTCATTTTTTACACTGTCACTTTAAATGTATACAGAGCGGAATAATGCTCAAAAGAGTACCCCTCAAATAGGACCTCTGCACCTCAGCAGACTGAGGTGCCCTACCTGCTCCACTGGAGGAAGAAAATTGACAGCCGATTTCAAAGTCCTTTCCTTCTAACAGAAAAGACGTCATGCAGCCAGCACAGCTACGATACAGCTCTCAGAGAGGAAGAGAAGCTGGTCATGTGATCGACTAAACAGAAACTGTGCAGCGAAGAAAAAGCGCATGTTTCTGAAGCAGAGTCAGTCCGGAGCTGCAAACTGACAAATACAAACTGCAGTTTGAAACAAATTTACCGGTCATTCTGACTAATCGTTTGGAAACAAATAGTAAAAAACACAACCTCTTTGATTTCCTAAACTGTAGCTGATACTAAATCCCCATTAAGCTTGACTAAAACAAACAGAGCCACAAAAAAATTTAGATTAACGCCTTCCATGCAATAGAAGAAAATTAAGCCTTAATTCTCCAATTCACATACATTAGTGCCTGCACCGTGCCAGAATAAAATCCTTCATTAAAGGGACACTGAACCCAAATTTTTTCTTTCATGATTCAGATAGAGCATGCAACTTTAAGCAACTTTCTAATTTACTCCTATTATCAATTTATCTTCATTCTCTTGCTATCTTTATTGAAAAAGAAGGCATCTAAGCTAAGGAGCCAGCAAATTTTTTGTTCAGACCATGGACAGCACTTGTTAATTGGTGCTGTCCAATCAGCAAGGACAACCCAGGTTGTTCACCAAAAATGGGCCGGCATCTAAACTTACATTCTTGCTTTTCAAATAAACATAACAAGAGATTGAAGAAAATTTGATAATAGGAGTAAATTAGAAAGTTGCTTAAAATTGCATGTTCTATCTGAATCACGAAAGAAAATTTTTGGGTTCAGTGTCCCTTTAAGGAATAATGTCCCAGATAAATAATGCAGAGGAAAAAAAAAAAAAAAAAAAAAGCAAGTCCCCAGTACCTAGAAGACAAAAGCACTTACCTGAAATCTAGCTGTCCGGCAGGGAGACAGCTCACAAGGCGTGAAAGGACACACACTCCTTACAGAGACCTGTAGAAAAAAAGAATGAAAACAGAGTAACCAACTCTGGCTTTCTACAACAAGGTCAGCAATATGTTAGGAAACAAAGTAAGGACCATCTCACCACTTCCTAACTGCTTAAAAGCCACCACTACTCTACTGAAGAGATTGACGTGGACTCAGCTAAACCCAAATCCTTGCTTGCAGGGAAAAGTACCCAAAAAAAGGAATTTATTTATTTAGGAACCAAACTTCACCTTCTCCGTTGACAGAGGCAAAGAGAATGACTGGCGATTATGGGAAGGGGAGTGACACTTAACAGCTTTGCTGTGGTGCTCTTTGCCTCCTCCTGCTGGCCAGGAGTGATATCCCCACTAGTAATTGGAATGAGATTGTGGACTCTCCATATCTTAGGAAAGAAATACGAAATAAGTATGACCCTATTTTGTTAAAAGGACATTTAAAGTTTCAAAGCATAATAAAAATGGTAAAATCACTATCCTAAATACAGTGCTATAAACAGAATCTAACTACATTAGAATACAAAATAGAAAGTCTTAAAGGGATAGTAAATTCCAAATTAAACTTTCATGATTCAGATAGGGCATGTAATTATAAACAACTTTCTAATTTACTTTTATTATCAAATTTGCTTTGTTCTCTTGGTATTCTTAGTTAAAAGCTAAACCTAGGTAGGCTCAAATGCTAATTTCTAAACCCTTAAAGGCCGCCTCTTATCTGAAAGCATTTGACAGTTTTTCACAACTTTTTCATTTAATTAACGCTGTGCTCATGCACGTGGAATTATTTAAGAGTCAGCACTAATTGCCTGAAATGCAAGTCTGTCAAAAGAACTGAAATAAGGGGGCAGTTAGCAAAAGCTTAGATACAAGGTAATTACAGAGGTAAAAAGTATATTTCTGTAACAGTGTTGGTTATGCAAAACTGGGGAATGGTAAATAAAGGGATTATCTATCTTTTTTAAACAATAACATTTTTAGAGTTAACTATCCCTTTAAACGTAATACAACTTAAATGACAAAATCTAAAGTTATATAAAATACAAAGGGGGAGATTCTTTAATAAACTGACCCCATAGTGTGAGTATAAAAACATGTGCATGTCATGCAGTGCTGTATTGCTCTGGGCTTGTCTCTACTTCACATCTAGAAAGGCAGGGAACGCCCCTTAGATTAGTGTAGCAAAATGTATCTTTCTAGAATCTTGTGAGGAATCTCGCAGTAATGGAGAATGAATTTAGATAATCGTATCTGAACGGAGAGCTTTAGATCACCAGGCCCTCAGTCTCAAACAGACCATTTAACTTTGAACTAAATATTCTAAATCATTTCAGCCCTCACTGTAATCACAAAACTTTTTTCATCCAGCTCTGCATTTTAAATATGGAAATCTTTTGTGAAAAAAGCAAACAAATTTGCTTTGAAAAACTGTTGACAGACATTTGAAATTCATGTTTTACCTTTGGATTATTTCTTTATTTTCCCTGACCGGAGGTACTACGGTAGAACAGTGAGCCAACCTTTCGCCCCATTACATTCCTGCCGGATATGGGGTGGTTGGAATGTCTGTTTAGTAATAATTATTGAACCACCTTAGTTCTTTACGTAGCTTTATTGTGTTATATGGCTATCCTCTAGAATAAAAGCAACTATTGTTAAATAGACCACATAAAAGATTTTTGCTTTTTTTGCTAAAACAACACTGCACTTAAAGGAACATGAAACCCCCAATTTTCTTGCATGATTCAGATAGAGGATACAATTTTAAACAACTTTCTAATTACTTCTATTATCTAATTTGTTTCATTGACTTGGTATAATTTATTGAAGGAGCAGCAATGCACTACTGGTTTCTAACGGAACCCATGGGTGAGCCAATGACAATCGGTATGTATATGCAGCCACCACAGTGCCGGATTGGCCTATCAGGATACCAGGAGATTTCCCAGTGGGCTGCAGCACCTGAGGCTAAAAAGCCACAATTTAAAGGGGTGATTAATTGATTCAATTGGGTTGTAGGGTTGATATATAGCATCAATCTGACATTTTTATTTAATACAAAGTAATATACTTTAATTCTGAAAATAATATTGGGGAAGGAGTGTCCCAGTAATTCTCTTCGAGAAAAACGGGGCATGTGCATTCTACCGTCTCAATGGAACATAGGGCTGGTCTTCATATTTTCCAGGGCTGCTTTTTATTCCCAGTCCAGCCCATCGCAAGTGCGATATTGTTTTTTTTAAGCTCCCTAGAGCGTCTTCAGCCTCTTTAATAACATAAGGACTGGTGAGGCTAGAGACGCTGAGGACGCTCTAGGGAGTCTAAAACAAACGATATTGCACTTGCGCACCACTCGTAATCTAGACGATTGTCTGATAGGTACTTCCTATAAATTCTTTTTGGCTTGTAGTTACTTCTTAATATTGATTGTGCTCAAGGACAGGGCATTTCTCGCCTTTTGTATAACTTAGATGACTCAATTATTGCACTGTGTTGTATGCACCCTTACAAATGTAAGGTACCCTTATTGTACTTGTTAGTGTATGTAATGCATCCCGCTAATGTTTTGAACTTTGTATAGCGCTGGGTTATCTGTTGGTGCTGTATTAATAACTAAATAATTTGTTGTTGGCCTATAAGCACAAATAAAATAAACAAAAATTCTTATTCTTGTTAAAATGCCATTTTGTTTTTGGAATTAAAGTAATAAATTCAAGTAAACACATCAATGATATATCCCTTTAAGGATGCTGTCAAGTAATTCCCAATATTAACCCCATAAGGTGTAGTATAATTAAGAAAGTATATAAAAGGTCATCCATTTCCTTACTCTTAAAAAAAATCAATTTCCCATTCTTTTTCTCTGTGGAGTTTTCCAGAACCTTTTAAGTCTCCTGTGGATTTTTTGTATGTTCTACAATGAAGCATTTTGACACCCTATGGCTTCTTACAACATTCTCAATATCCCTTTTGTGTTTTCCAATTTGATTGACCTTTTAGTCACATCCATATTATACAAGTATTTTTTTTTTTCTTTAAAATAAGATATTCTAGTATATACAGGATTTGGTGTATTGTGAATTAAAGGTCAAATAATTTCACAACAAGCAAGCAGTCATCTCTTACTGATTTCACAAAATTGATGTCAGCATCTTAAAAAAAAATCTGTTACCTACTTCTCGAGATACACACTAAGCATTATTTACTAGTGTTTTTTTAAAGATATTTTTGGCTGGTAAATGTAAAGTTTTACTTATTTTTTTTTATGGTTAAAGTGATACAGTCAACTCAAAATCTAACAATGACATAATAGACACAATGTAATGCATTTCATGTTTCAGTGGCATACGTACTTTGCCTGTTCAGAGAGTCAGTGAGGAATGTATGATGCATGTTAAGTTATGCTTGGCACTGCTGACTCTCTAAGGTTGTAGGGCAATGGGCAGCATATGTGCGTATGCTGTTGAAACAGCGAGCCAGATTACAAGCGGATCGGTATTTAACACTCCCGCTCATGTGCTAACTCTGCTAGAAGTAAGCTGCTTGTATGCATCGGGTAGCGCTCATAATGCAAGTTAAAGGTAAAAAGTTTTCACTTGCACGCTAACCCAATGCTTGCAAAAAGCTGAACTTAGAATATCGCAATCGCTTTAATGAAGAAGTCAATTGAGCAAAACAAGTGGAAAATATATATTCTCAAGTGCGCTAACGCAACATGAAAATATGAATATTTTACATTCCAATGTTCTTCACATACCAGGATATGTTTTTTTTATACATAAATAAATATTTCTACATATATCTGATGTTTTTTGCACAAATATATATTTGTACCTATATATATATATATATAGGTCAATGTAGAAAGTGGTTCACACAACCGCTGCACGTAAAAGCAAACACTCTAAGTAAAATACCTTTGGCCCGTATTAGTTAAGTCCAATGAGGCTGTGAAATAACTCTGGAAAGACTCAGACCTTAACTAACACAAACGGTGTCCATGTAAAGATATATGCGGTATTTATGAATGGGTCCGTGCAGGACAACCCGTGCCCACCACAGCCTTAGCTGCGCCCACTCACCGCTACCTTCGTGTCTCCAGGGACTCGGTAACACCGGGAAACTAAGTCCGTCCGTTTTCGTCAGAGGTGATCCACAAGACGCTTGGAGGCGCGTCCGCCCACGTGATGTCCACTAGCCAATCAACGCCCGTCTCAAACACAACAGGGCTATTCCTACACCAGGGTAGAAAATTCTTGGATAGGGCTCAGAGTATAGAGTGTGCGAGCTTCCCTTCGTTCATGGAAGTCCTGGAAATGGAAAGGCTTGAAATAATAGAAGTCTCCAGAGCGAAGTAAAATCCTAAATTCTTTATTGTAATCCACTTGTGGTAAAATAACATGGAGGTGCCAAAGCACTTAAAAAGAAAACAGACGTAAGCAACAGACTGAAATGTTTCGGCCTTATGCCGTAATCGTAGCTGACATTGTACAAACGTGTAAGTGATTTAAAGGAACATTCGTTCTCTGATAGGGTAATCGTTTACCAATCACAGTAGTTCAATTCAGTGCTGATTTTAACCTCTTATATACCTTCTGCCTTAAATATTACATAGACATAGATACAATGTAATATATAGTGCTTTCTTGTTAAAAAGTAACAAGAATTTATACAATTTAAATTTCAATAGAGATCTTATGGGAGTATATAAAATACATTCTGTTGGCTATTAGAAAATGAAAATCAAAATTAAAAAATAAAAATAAAAATGAAAATGAAAATGAAAAGGGGATATTGAGATAATGTAATAGTGAGGGACTGTATTAGGGGCACAAATGCCGTTGTAAGTAATATTGGAGTATAAAAGGTATGACGTTAATGTCATTTACTCATTGGAAATTCAATATCGTATAGTGTAGTGTGCTCTGCACCTAAGTATTTCCAATACCTAATATAACAAAAAATATATACATACAACCTCAAAAGTATCCTCTTAGGTAATCCAGCCCTAAATGATTATACTAGAAACATTACATGATGAAAATCACACACTAGTTAAAACAGTATTATAATCCAACCACAGCTCATTGGGGTCAAATTATCAAGCTTCGAATGGAGCTTGATGCCCCTGTTTCCGTGCAAGTCTTCAACTTGTCTGTCTGCTCACATCAATCCGTCCGATCATATACAATTGGGCTGATTGACACCCCCTGCTAGCGGACAATCTGCAGGGGGTGACACCCTCTGCTAGCGGCCAATCTGCAGGGGGCAGCATTGAACAAGCAGTTCACAAGGACTGCTTGTGCAATGATAAATGCTGTCAGCGTATCGATGTACGGCGGACATGATACGCTACATCCTATCATGTCCGTCCGCACTTTAATAAATTGGCCCCTTACTATCTAAGAGGACACCTGATGCTGATTTTCCTGCGCTAATTAAAGGGACTGTAAATTCAGAATTAAAGGGACAATCTACACTAAAATTGTTATTGTTTAAAAAGATAGATAATGCCTTTACTACCCATTCCCCAGCTTTGCACAACCAACATGCTTATATTAATATACTTTATAACATTTAATTCTCTAAATTTCTGTCTGTTTCACAGGCTCTGTAGACAGCCTCTTAATCACATGCTTTTGTATTTGCTTTTCACAGCAGGAGACTGCTAGTTCATGTGAGTCATATAGATAACAATGTGTTCCCGCACGGGGAGTTATTTAGGAGTTAGCACAACACAGCACTAACTGCAAGTCAATAGATATTAAATAGTCACAGTCATGTGATCAGGGGGCTGTCAGAAGATGCTTTGATACAAGGTAATCACAGAAGTAAAAAGTATATCAATATAACAGTGTTGGTTGTGCAAAACTGGGGAATGGGTAATAAAGGGATTATCTATCTTTTAAAACAATAAAAGTTCTATTGTAGACTGTCCCTTTAAACTTTCATGATTCAGATGTAGCATGCAAGTTTAAACAACTATCTAATTTACTTCTGTTATCTAGTTTGCATCATTCGCTTGATACCCTTTGTTGAAAATTATATGTAGGTATGCTCAGGAACAGCAATGCACTACCGGGAATCTAGCTGCTTACTGGTGGTTGCAGATATATATCTCTTGTCATTGGCTCACCCAATGTTTTCAGCTAAATCCCAGTAGTGCATTACTTATCCTTCAACAAAGGATAATAAGAGAATCAAGGAAATTTGATAACAGGAGAAAATTGGATCTTTTTAAATTGTGTTTTTACGAGTTATACATACTGGTAAGTGAAAAATCCTAAACAATCTTGGTTTTTATATTAATGCATTTTTTTGTTTCATCCTTTCTAATTGGTTTAGGGGCTGTTAGAAATGGATAGACAGGAAGGTTGTTAGACCATTTCATATCCTGCAAATGTTTTAAGACCCAAACTGTCAGAAGTAATCCTGGTATCCTAAACATAATTACACTGTCAGGATAATTAGGAAAATTATATGTTATGTGTATACATATATAGGTGGTCCTTAAAAGGACATAAAACCTCACACTTTTCTTTATTGTTTCATATACAGCGTTGTGTGCATCGGGTAGCGCTCATATTACAAGTTGAAAGTCATTTTTTTCGCTGGCACGCTAACCCAATGCTTGCAAAAAGCTGAACTTAGAATATCGCAATCGCTTTAATGTAGAAGTCAATTGAGCAAAAAAAGTGGAAAATACCTAACGCACTACTTGCGCACAAACAAGATTGCATATTCTCAAGTGTGCTGACGCAACATGAAAATATGAATATTTTACATTCCAATGTTCTTCACATAGCAGGTGTCCTTTTTTACATAAATAAATATTTCTGCATATATCTGATGTATTTTGCACAAATATATATTTGTACATATATATATATATATATATATATATATATATATATATATATATATATATATATATATATATATATATATATATATATATGATTAAATATAGGTATAGATATATACAGATATAAATAGGAATATGTATTTATAAATATATAGAACATATGCTATGTGCAGAATATTGGAATGTGAAATATTTACATTAAATACTTAAATACTCATTATAATACTTTATTAAAAATGAATATTGCATAAATATGCTTTTACATGTTTTCATCTACTTTACTGTAAAGGGCTCCAAAGCACATACACACACACACATACTGTGTGTGTATATATATTATATATATATATATATATATATATATATATATATATATATATATAAATATATATATATGTACCATGTGCTGCTCCAAGGTCTGTCTAGTCTATGAGACAGAGGATTTGTGCAGTTACGGCTATGCTTTTACTGATTGCCACACACGTGAAATTAAAAAACAACCACGCTGCCAGAAAATTTAAAAAACAACCGTGTATTGTTTCCCAGTGCTTGCACAAACACTGATGATTCTTGCTATCTCTGGCAATATGTATGGCCAAAAAGATGTGAAGCTGGGAAAATATTAAAGGTATAGTCTAGTCAAAATTAAACTATGCAATTTCCAGCAACTTTCTAATTTACTCCTATTATCAAATTTTCTCTGTTATTTTGCTATCTTTATTTTAAAAAGCTGGAATGTAAGCTTAGGAGCTGGTCCATTTTTGGTTCAGAACCATGGGTAGTGCTTGCTTATAGATGGCTACATTTAGATACCATTCAGCAAGTGCTAAACAAAAAATGGGCCGGCTCCTAAGCTTACAATCTTGTTTTTTCAAATAAAGATACTAAAAGAACAAAGAAAAACTGATAATAGGAGTCAATTAGAAAGTTGCTGAAAATTGCATACTCTATCTGTATCATGAAAGTTTCATTTTGACTAGACTATCCCTTTAAGGCTGGATTTTCTACTTTCACTAATATAGCACATTGGTCCCAAGGTATAATAAAAATAAAACTAATTAACACATTTCAAATAAATCTAAATTATATCCTTATTGATATCCCTAAACAGAAACTTTCAATTTACACAGCATAATTACTTAATCATATCATATCCACATTTCATTTTTGGATTACATTTATCTCCATGTCAGATCATTCTGTACACAAATTAAAAAATGTCTCATGGAATTGAAACTATATTGAGAACTCTACATAACAGTGATTTTTTTAGAAGTGTTTTATTAGCTACATGGTGTGTAATAACTCTGTCATCACTTTCTGTCCTGTGGGGTAGAAGTACATTGCGTCTCTAAACACGTTTGAGATAATTACGCTTCTAACAGTTTTATTGTTGCAGAATTTAAAGGGGCATTAAATACCTTGAGATTTTAATAGAAAAGGTTTAGTTATGTGTAGCAAAATAACTTTACAATATACTTTCATTATTTATTTTGCCCTTTTTCATGTAATTCATCTCTGAAAAATTGCAGATATTTTTAATTCTTATAGGTGGCATAGTTGCCAACAGTCCCTGATTTCCAGGGACAGTCCCTGGATTTTGTTGTATTTTGTTCTAAGTGTCAAAAATTTATTGGGGTATAAATGACCTGCTCATTTATACCCCAATCAATTTTTGACACACTGTGATAGTAGGCGAGGTGCATTGAGCCACTTAGATTTCATAAAGAGTGGTCTCTACATGCGTAATTCCGGACCCATGATCTATCATTCTAACTCTGTCAAAAACACAGAAAAATCCATTGTTCATTTGGACTGACAAACGTTCACACCTGTGATTCGAAACTTGATCTACTGAATCGGAACAGGTAGTAGGACCTGGAGGTTCAGCCACAATTACTGTCGAGGCTGCCAGCAAACACCCCGATCCCAGCATCTACCTTCAAACACCGGAAGACACATACTCCGGTTAAGAATCATTGTCACTTCCCAGCTGTTTACACAGAGTCCGGTGAGAGATATCCGACCGCTGAGGTTATTGCACACGGATTTACGGTAACATTAAAATCATTGTTACAGAGGAGATCACTGAACTATTTGCTACTCCTGCTATTACGTACAGATACGGACATTTATCAATGATTTTTTTTTAATAAGTCCTCAACTCATTTTAATATAAATAATTGATGTTTTAATTTATTGTTTTTATATGTAACGTGAATACGTTACTTTGCGCAACACTGTTTATTGTACTTGATGCCGGCATCTATATATATATATATATATATATATTGTATCCATTTACATTGTATAAAATCTATTTTCTACCAATTTAATTAGCATTTACTTCATTTTTTTCTCTATTTAGAGAATAGAGTGTCAGTATCTTTAACATCCTTTTATTCTTCTGCAAAGTGTTCCCTGGAATTTTTTTTGAAATGTTGGCAACTATGTAGGTGGGAATGCACCCGGCTGATTTTTCAAGGCTGACTCATCTATATATCTTTCCCTATCTGGCTTTAACTGATAACAACTTCAAAACAATTTACTTTATACTAACCTAAAGGGACAGTCAAGTCAAAAATAAACTTTCATGATTTAGATAGGGCATGCAATTTTAAACAACTTTCCAATTTACTTTTACCATCACATTTGTTTTGTTCTCTTGTTATTCTTTGTTGTAAGCTAAACCTAGGTAGGCTCATAAACTGATTTCTAAGCCTTTGAAGGCCGCCTCTTATATCAGTGCATTTTGACATTTTTTTCACAGTTAGACACTGCTGTAGATTTGTGTTTTAAGCTTACAAATTATTTTGTAGAATTTTACAGACAAGTAAAGTAAAACCTAGGTAGGCTCATAAACTGATTTCTAAGCCTTTGAAGGCCGCCTCTTATATCAGTGCATTTTGACATTTTTTTCACAGTTAGACACTGCTGTAGATTTGTGTTTTAAGCTTACAAATTATTTTGTAGAATTTTACAGACAAGTAAATTTACAGCAGAAACTGACCAAATAGATAAGGAATGTATATTGTAATGTTATTTTATGAATTGAATGCCCCTTGTTTGTGTTGAATTTAAAATTAACAGAAAGTGCACAAACTATTTGAAAAAAGAAACTACCTGGTTGATACAGAAAATTCCAACACCTCTATTGGTGGACAGTTACACATCCCACAAGTGATTTTTTTCCAGTAAAGGGGCATTAATTTTTTCAGAAAAGAAATAAAAAGCTTAAGTTGCTTTTTGAAAAATATTTGTTAATAAGTAACCAGAATTATCATGTTATTTTATTTTAGATATTGCGCTCCGACATCATAGTGTGCTTTTCAAAATGTACACATGCAATATTTATATTTATTCCCAGGGCAGGTATAGAACAGTGTGGCAGAACCATGTGTCTTGTAATTGCTATGGGTTAATGTCTTGGATAAAATATGCTCTCTGGAGCTTAATCTCTTACGGTACCAGTCCTAAAGGGGCAATAAATAGCTCTTGCTTTTGTGTAAAAATGTTGCATAGAGAAGCGAAAAAGCAAATTGTGAGACTGTAACCTAGGTTTACTTCAGAACTATATATGGTTTAGGCAATTTAACACATTTTCTGTGTGTATGTGGATATGTGTGTATGTGTGTTTGTGTGTGTGTATGTGCGTATTTGTGTGTATATATAGATGTGTGTAATTGTTTGTGTGTATATGTGTGTGTATTTGTTCATTTGTGTATATGTGGCTGTATGTGTGTGCATATGTATGTCTTTGTATGTATGTATGTGTGATGTGTGTGTATGATGTGTGTTTGTATATATGTGTGATGTGTGTATGAATGCTTGTGTATGTATGTGTTTGTGTGTGTGTATGTTTGTATGTATGTGTGTGATGTCTGTATGTATGTTTGTGTATATGTATGTGTTTGTTTGTATGTATGTGTGATGTGTGTGTATGTATGTGTGTGTGGGTGTGATGTGTGTTTGTATGTATGTTTGTGTATATGTATATTTATGATGTGTGCATTAATGCTTGTGTATGTGTGTGTTTGTGTATGTGTGTGTATGTGTGTGTGTGATGTCTGTGTTTATGTATGTTTGTGTATACATATGTGATGTGTGTGTATGTATGTGTGTGTGGGTGTGATGTGTGTGTATGTATGTGTGTGTGGGTGTGATGTGTGTTTGTATGTATGTTTGTGTATATGTATATTTATGATGTGTGTATGAATGCTTGTGTATGTATGTGTTTGTGTGTGTGTATGTTTGTATGTATGTGTGTGATGTCTGTGTTTATGTATGTTTGTGTATATGTATGTGTTTGTATGTATGTGTGATGTGTGTGTATGTATGTGTGTGTGGGTGTGATGTGTGTGTATGTGTGTGTGTGTGGGTGTGATGTGTGTTTGTATGTATGTTTGTGTATATGTATATTTATGATGTGTGTATGAATGCTTGTGTATGTATGTGTTTGTGTGTGTGTATGTTTGTATGTATGTGTGTGTGTGATGTCTGTGTTTATGTATGTTTGTGTATATGTATGTTATGTGTGTGTTTGTGTTTGTATGACTTGTGGCAAACATTTAACTCTATTAAAACTGAACTTGTGCAATAGTTGAATTCTCATTTTTATTTTTTTTATTTAACTTGTGCAACTTGGTGTGAAAATAAATAATGTAATTCTTTATTTGAATCAAAGGTCAGAAAAAAGCGTTTAATTAAATTTAAAATCAGCTTGTAACCTTAGGCTGCGTAATCACACATATAGAATCTGATAGAAAAGAAAATTGTCCTTTTCTCCCTTTGACAAATCTGCTAAAAGCAGCCAATATATTATATCCCTTTCTCTCACGGTAGCAATTAAAATGTCAGCTGCAATGCCCAATGTGACAAACATAATATCAGACAAGGAGCTATTGACCTCTTTCTTAAAACACTGCAAATCATATCAGACAATATTCTTGCCTAATTGCTGGCTCTGTCAATGTATCAAATTGTTTTTCACACTTTAAAAACTGTGTCACTGGAATCCACTTGATGTAAATTATTACTCAAACGTTAAAAAAAAAAAAAAAAAAAAAAAAAAAATGACCTTGAATGAACTCTTCTTTGAAAATTTCTAATAATTGTTTTCTGAATATATTCCTGAATGCAATTCCCTGAAATTTAAAATACATAGAACGCATTGCACACAGTGGGCTAGATTACAAGTGGTGCGCTAACTGTTGCATGCAAGCAATATCAAGTTTTTGCATGTCGAAAATATCGTGCGCATTTCATGTTGAAGGTAAACATGATCGCGAGAGTGCAATCTCATTTTATGCTTGTCGGGTTAGAGCAAATTAAACCTTTTCATAAAGGGTAGTGTGTTAAAAAAGTTACACTAAACACAATTTAAATACATTGTAAAGTACAGTTACACTAAACACAATTTAAATACATTGTAAAGTACAGTTACACTCATATAACTATCTGATAAAACTTATTCATATAAATATTTATAAAAAAAAGTTATAAGGGTTCAAAGGTACATGGTATATGACGGGTGTTTGACTGCAAAGAGCTATATTGTATATGTACATGCATATACATGTCTAAATATATGTATGTATGTAAAGATGTGTGTACAGATGTATTTATGTATTAGGGTTTTACTGTATATATACTGTACATATTTCACATTCCAATATTCTTCACAATATATATATATATATATATATATATATATATATATACCCCAATACCTGTATATCTATTGCTTTAGGTATATAGGTATGGTATCTATAAGGTAGGGGCGAATGTTTTGCAACATTCAAAAAAATTAAACAAATTTTAACAAATTTGTTAGTTTTTTTCAATTTAGAATGTTTGTTTAATTTATTTGTATTTCTAATGCTATCTTTAAATGTAAAATTCTATTCAAATTTTTTTCATAATTCGATTCTAATTATGGAATATTCAAATTAGAAAAATTTGAACCAATAGATTTTAATATTATTTCTAATGCTCTCATTAAATGTAATATTAAAATTATGCAATATTCAAAATAAAAAAAATTGAATTAATATATTTGTATATATTATATATCAATTGACTAAATTCCCTACTACATGAACTATTTAACTTCTGAACAGTGGCGGCTGGTGAATTTTTAGGATGGGGGTGCACAAGACCATGCCCCTATTAGAAAGCCACGCCCCTTTGAAAAGACACGCCCTTTTTAAAAATCACGCCCTTTTTAACAAGCCACACCCATTTTTCCAAGCCACACCCATTTGCGCAAATCACGCCCATCAAATGGCCCCACCCATTTGAACCAGCAGTGTTTTTGGTCATCGTCTTCTTGAGATATCCAGCCCCGGCCTGGGGGTAACTTCAAGTGAAGCTTGTGACTGATTCCTCAACATTATTCTCAAGTATCTGCTGATATTGAGTGGAATCCATGAGACCCTCAACAATATTCCCAGTAGTACAGGTCTTTGGAGGTGGCCTGTGGGCTGTTTTTTGACTTTTGTTATCATCCTTTGCCTATCCGATATTTTACTTGGCCTGCCACTTCTGGCCTTAACAAGAACTGTGCCTGTGGTCTTCCATATCCTCACCATGCTGACTATGTTCCTCACAGTGGACACTGACATCTTCAATCTATGTAATAGCTTTTTTTCGCCCTCCTCTAAACCATGATGTTGAACAATCTTAGTTTTTAGGTCATTTGAGAGTTGTTTTGTGGCCCCCATGTTGCCACTCTTCAGAGGAGAGTCATAGAGAACAACTTGCAATTGGCCACCTTAAAACCTTTTCTCATGATTGGATACACCTGTCTATGAAGTTTAAGGCTTAATGGGCTCACCAAACCAATTTTGTCTTCCAATTAATCAGTGCTAGGTAGTTCCAGGTATTCAAATCAACAAAATAACAAGGGTGCACAAAATGTATGCACCTGTCTAATTTTGTTTTGATGCATATTGCACATTTTCTGTTAATCCAATAAACCTAATTTCACTACTGAATTTTTACTGTGTCCTTCATTTATTTGATAGATCAAAATGAAATTACTGATCCAAACAGCCAATTATTTATAAATGAAAATCATGGAAATTGTCAGAGATGCCTAAACTTTTGCATACAACTGTATATGATTTCATGCACTCAAACTGTATTAAAGTAATGTACTCAGATATGAAATATATTTTTATGAAATGTAACATCAATTATATATAAATACTATGCTCCAATACAGCTCACAGGCAGGATATCTAAAAAATATACAAAGGGAACATTTGTTAAAGTTTAAGCTTCAAAAGATTCTTTACTTCATCGGTTAATGAAATTAGATCTCTACAAACAAGATAACCATGTTACCTCTCTGGGGTGACAGAGAAACAATTCTGTACTTTATTTCAGATATGCTCAATCTTCAGGAAAGTAAGTAATTATCCCTTGTATGATATACAAATGATGAGACTAACAATACTTTTGAAGGTGTGAATCCACATATACATCTGGAAAGCTTTTCTTGCTCAGAATCGATGCAAGCATATAGAAGACAAAATATCATATGAAATGACTTGTACCTAATTTTCATATAGTTTTAGATACTCCTATACTTAATAAAGGAATGACTTCAAATATGGAATATATTTATATTAAAGTTGGATAATAAGGAAATATAAATATCGTTACAATAAATTAATCACTACAGAATTCTAATTAAATGCAATGTAATATCAGAATATGAAATGATTAATCAATTTATTTCAAATAGTTAATAGTATAGTTGATCATTAGTATCATACTAACTAAGTATTAAATTACAATCCTTTTAAGTCTCCCAATATTTAATGAATCATCTCGTTCATCATGTCCTCGAAGTGAAAGCTCAAATGCGCCGGAAAATAGAATACAATTCATAATTTTGGAAAGAACATAACGATTTGTGGTTACTTGATAATTGTGTTTTTTAACATTCAAACAATATGCACTGACAAGTTGTTGGTGAATATCAATCCTTCATAGCAAATTAAACTGTAATGGGGAGTATAAATGTGATTGGTAGCAATTATTTATATTTTTGGAGTCAAATGTGATAAATCGGCAACACCATAACTCACCCAACTTGAATCACCACTTTGTTTTTCAAACAGGAGACAATAAAAAGAAGATCATGTTTGCAAAATGACTATTAAGTTAATCTCTTAAGATATTATCAGTAGTAAGTATATATATATATATATATATATATATATATATATACATTTATATATATATATATATATATATATATATATATATATATATATATATATATAATATTTAATATTATGACCATGTGTAATATTGAAATTAATATACAATAATCCATACTCTTCAGTATACCCAAGTCTAGTCTTAAAATATACATGCTCAGTTAAATTATATAATAACATATATATTAACCAAATGATTAATCAAAGCTGCAAAATAATAAGTATCTTGAATGTAAATTTATGAAAATATATATATATTCCTGGATTTAAAGAACCTTCCACTTTATAGAGAAATAAAACCACATCTCAATTATTGTTGCCCTAACCCCCAGTGTTCGATATTAGGTAATGCAGCCAAAGGCCGTGGCAACATTAAGATAAATACACCAACATTTTACTTTCTACAAAAGAAGATTATTTCTATTATACTAGTGCTTAATAATTAACTTCAAAGGTAAAGATTAAAACAGAATGTTGATAACTCAAGTACAATTTTTGTAAATTAACTTAATCCGCCTGTTTTTTTTTGAGGCAAATAAATCAATAACTTTTTCGGTGAATGTAGGCATGTCATTGATCAATTGTTTTTCAGTTGTGAGCATGGCTAGAGCAGTCAGTCTTTCCTCGGTCATGGTGCTCCTTAGAAATGTCTTAACTCGTTTTAAAGTTGAGAAACATCTCTCAGCCTCAGCAGTTGTCACGGAATAGTCAAAATAATTTGCAACAGTTTGTAGGTCTCCGAGAAAGTACTGTCCAAGTTATTTTCTATTACAAACTGTAGAAGACTGATGGCACCATTCATATTTCGGAAATCTGGTCTTCTGTAAATTACACCTAGTTCCATTTTCAGGCGATCTTTTTGTAATATGTCATAAACAGCTGATGTTTGTTCAAGAAGCTAATTTGGAAAAAAATTCTCGTAATCTGCAAATCTTTCAGCTTGGAGGAGAGAAACAGCCGAGTAGTGAGTTATAAAAGAAAATCTATCTTTTACTTGATTCGTGATAACATTGCATATCTCTTTAGCTGCCACAGTCTGAGTAATGTGAATATTTTCTCATGATCACTGATCATGATCACTGTGTCCATTCTTTTCCTTTCGTTTTCCATTGTTTGCTGGAAAGTGTTAACATGTTTTCTAATAAGTGCCGCATCTGTTAGTGTTTTCTGAAGTTGGTTGTATAACACATCTACATGTGGCATAATAATGTGAAAAACTGAAAGCCAAAACACAAATACCGAGTCTTGTAACATAAGCCGAATAGCCCCTGCTTGATTTATTGCTATTTCTTTTTTCGATGTTGACTCTATTTTTTCCATACATTCAATTAACTGTTCCCTGTTTTCAAACACTGTATTGACGGTTCGACTCTTCAAATTCCACCTGGTGGCTGAACCATGAGGTATCCTTCTTCTAACAGTTTCATCTAGAATAGCTATCCGTTGTGGCGAGTTACTAAAAAAGTTAGTAATGTCACTTAGGTTAGAAAAAAATACTCGAACTTGTTGATTCTGACTGCTTGCTTGGCTGACAATCAAATTGAGTTGATGTGCGTAGCAATGCACAAAATGTGCATTCTTGTAGGTACGTTTAATTACAGCCTGAACACCTGCATGCTGACCACTCATCACGCTTGCACCGTCGTAACTCTGGGATATCAATTTTTCGGGGTTGTCTATAACTTTTTTCAAAGTATTTTGGATACATGTAGCTATAGATTCTGCATCATGTCCAGCTGGATTAGTGAATTCCCAGAATCTCTCAACCGGTTGACCGTTACCTATAATGTATCGAAAAACAACAACCAATTGGAAGGCAGATGAAACATCGGTAGTTTCATCTGCTATCACTGCTACAAAACTTGCTTTTGAGATTTCCTTTTTTATTTGGTTCTGGCAAACAGTAAGCATATAGTCTAATAAATCGTTTTGAATTTCTTTTGAAGTTCCTTTAAAAATAGTGGCACTAGCGAGATGTTCTTTTAGAGATGCATCAAGTTCTGCTGAGAAGTTTATAAGACCTCTGAAAATGCCTGGATTTAATGAATCCTCGCGTTCGTCATGTCCTCGAAGTGCAAGTTCAAATGCGCCGCAAAATAAAATACAATTAACTATTTTCGAAAGAACATAACGATTTTTCGTTACTTGCTCATTATGTTTTTTAATATTTAAATGATATGCACTGTCAAGTTGTTGTCGAATATCAACCCTTCCTAGCAAATTAAACTCTAATGTGGAGTTTAAATGTGATTGTGAACAATTATGTTTATTTTTATTTTTATTTAAATGTGATAAATCAGCGACACCAGAACTCACCCAGCTTGATTCACCACTTTGTTTTGCAAACAGGAGACAATAAAAACAAGAGTCTGTTAGATAATTCACAGCCACAAATCCATGGATATTTATCATATACCTTGGGTTTGAATTCTCTTTTCAAATCTCTAGTTTTACATTTTGTCACCTGGATAAGGTTAAGCCTAGGTGTTGGCCTGAGCATTTTAATTTAAAGGGACAGTAAACCTAAAAAATAGTGCAGAATTATATAACATTATTTTACTGCTATAGTAATAAAACCCTTTTTTCCCTTTTAATATTTAAAAAACATGCCGCTTTTACAGACCCGCTCTCTGCTGAGCGGGTCTGTTTTTTTTAGTCAGCGCATCGGGCCAGCTGTATAGTCACAGCCCCTTCCTGACTGCGCCATAATATTAAGTGCAGCTCTCTCCTTTCACAGGAGCGAGCTGCACTTAGTCTTATGGCGCGGTCGGGCCGGGCTGTGACTATACAGCTGGCCCGATGCGCTGACTAAAAAAAACAGACCCGCTCAGCAGAGAGCAGAGAGCGGGTCTGTAAAAGTGGCATGTTTTTTAAATATTAAAAGGGAAAAAAGGGTTTTATTACTATAGCAGTAAAATAATGTTATATAATTGTGCACTATGTGCAGAATTATATAACATTATTTTTAGGTTTACTGACACTTTAAATTTTTCTTTCCATGGGTAACGTTGAAAAATGTAATTGCTTTAGCTCAGACACACTGATTTTACTAAGTTGTTCCTCCCCACTCGCACAGTTCAGTTTGTGTGAACAGGGATCTATATGCAATCACTTTGAGCCTGGCCCAGATGCCTTCAGTGAAATAGACATCACTGACAGGCAGGGTATAGGGCTCTATCGCATGTGCGATTTTGTTAAAGAGACACACCAGCACAAAATTTTTTTTTACTTTAATAAAAAAAAAAGCATCAGATTTTTATTTTTGGGGGTTGACAATAAAATATAATTTTTCCAATAGGGGGCTATTGGAAAAATTATATTTTATTCAGCAAAATTTTCTTTTTTCCTCTGCATCTGACAGGGGGGCATGTGCTTGAGTGCACAAATGGAGGAGCCTCCACTGCTTCTGAATAGCATTTGTTAAATCACATGCTACATTGAAAATTTCGAATGTGGATATTTCGATCTAATTATGATGATTCGAAAACAAATGTAACATTCGATTGCCAAATTTTAATGGATTTTGCTAGTTATTAACATTTGAGTTTCCAAAAGGAATGTTCGTAAGACTATTCATTCTACCAAATGAATTGCACTTTCAGAAAATTCGCTCATCCCTAATATCTATTATACATTAACATTATCATATATACCCCGGCATTTATATATATATATATATATGTACACACAGAGAGAAATGCACTCACAGGAACGAACAACCAGCTCAATACCATTGTTAGCCTATTACGTTCAGTCCAGCACCGAAATACCTGGCAATTCCTCTCTGAACAAGGAACAAAGCAACCCCAGACGATCGTTTCGGCCTTCATTGGGCCTCGTCAGTGAGGTGTAGCAGTATTCCTCTAAGCACACTGAGCAAGGAGTCCACGTCTGGTTTCCCCTTTTTCCCATAGGGAGACTAAATACACACAGAGAGAAATGCACTCACAGGAATGAACAACCAGCTCAATACCATTGTTAGCCTGTTCTATGGCAATTTACCACCTGGGTGCAACTTCTTTTAGCCCAGCAATGCTTTTCACAGAGTAGAACTTTCCTGTAGTATATCAGTCTGATCCCGCCTATTACGGTCAGTCCAGCACCGAAATACCAGGCAATTCCACTCTGAACAAGGAACAAAGCAACCCCAGACAATCGTTTCGGCCTTCATTGGGCCTCGTCAGTGAGGTGTAGCAGTATTCCTCTAAGCACACTGAGCAAGGAGTCCACGTCTGGTTTCCCCTTTTTCCCATAGGGAGACTAAATACACACAGAGAGAAATGCACTCACAGGAACGAACAACCAGCTCAATACCATTGTTAGCCTGTTCTATGGCGATTTACCACCTGGGTGCAACTTCTTTTAGCCCAGCAATGCTTTTCACAGAGTAGAACTTTCCTGTAGTATATCAGTCTGATCCCGCCTATTACGGTCAGCCCAGCACTGAAATACCAGGCAATTCCTCTCTGAACAAGGAACAAAGAAACCCCAGACGATCGTTTCGGCCTTCATTGGGCCTCGTCAGTGAGGTGTAGCAGTATTCCTCTAAGCACACTGAGCAAGGAGTCCACGTCTGGTTTCCCCTTTTTCCCATAGGGAGACTAAATACACACAGAGAGAAATGCACTCACAGGAACGAACAACCAGCTCAATACCATTGTTAGCCTGTTCTATGGCGATTTACCACCTGGGTGCAACTTCTTTTAGCCCAGCAATGCTTTTCACAGAGTAGAACTTTCCTGTAGTATATCAGTCTGATCCCGCCTATTACGGTCAGTCCAGCACCGAAATACCAGGCAATTCCTCTCTGAACAAGGAACAAAGCAACCCCAGACGATCGTTTCGGCCTTCATTGGGCCTCGTCAGTGAGGTGTAGCAGTATTCCTCTAAGCACACTGAGCAAGGAGTCCACGTCTGGTACAGTATATATATATATATATATATATATATATATATATATATATATATATATTTAATAATAAAAATTAAAAAAAATTCTATGTGAAGAACAAGAAGAACATAAGAATGTAAAATATGTGTATTGCTTTTTGCGATTTAGGTCTAACATGGTGTTGGGTTAGCACACATAAAGAATTGCTAACCTCAATGCATTCTTTAAATATTAAATAATATTAATAATAAATAATTATAATAAGTAAAAATGACATTGTTTTGTAAGTGAAGAACATTGGAATGTGAAACATGAATAACTCCTGTTGGGTTAGCATGTAAGCAATAGGTGCTAGTTTTTTTTATTCTGCGCTCGCCAATGACCTCTATGGGGAGAATATGTTATTGCGGTAGAGATATAGCAAAGTCCTTTGTTTACCATGCGTCTGACCTTTTTCTTTCAACTTGTAATACTTGTGTACCTGACCTGTGCAAAATGATTACTTCTAGCAATGTTTACGCTCGAGAATAAAACGCTAAATAGCACACCACTTGTAATCTGGCCCAGTAATTTTAATTAGACCTTGAGAAACTGAAGAAAACTAAAAAGAGACAAATAAATGTTTTTTTCTCTTTAGTTTTTTTGTGTCTATAGATTGTAAGCTCGCTTGACCAGTGCCCTCCACTCCCCTCCTGTATTAACTTCATGATTATAGCAACAATCCCTGAACGCTGTTGCAATCAGTTATCCCACAGCCTGAGGCAAACATAAATAGCTTTGCACTATTTAAATCCTTAGAGCAAGATTATAAGTAGCGCGTTATGAGTTTTCGCCGCCTTCATTGGGCCTCGTCAGTGAGGTGTAGCAGTATTCCTCTAAGCACACTGAGCAAGGAGTCCACGTCTGGTTTCCCCTTTTTCCCATAGGGAGACTAAATACACACAGAGAGAAATGCACTCACAGGAACGAACAACCAGCTCAATACCATTGTTAGCCTGTTCTATGGCGATTTACCACCTGGGTGCAACTTCTTTTAGCCCAGCAATGCTTTTCACAGAGTAGAACTTTCCTGTAGTATATCAGTCTGATCCCGCCTATTACGGTCAGTCCAGCACCGAAATACCAGGCAATTCCTCTCTGAACAAGGAACAAAGCAACCCCAGACGATCGTTTCGGCCTTCATTGGGCCTCGTCAGTGAGGTGTAGCAGTATTCCTCTAAGCACACTGAGCAAGGAGTCCACGTCTGGTACAGTATATATATATATATATATATATATATATATATATATATAATAATAAAAATTAAAAAAAATTCTATGTGAAGAACAAGAAGAACATAAGAATGTAAAATATGTGTATTGCTTTTTGCGATTTAGGTCTAACATGGTGTTGGGTTAGCACACATAAAGAATTGCTAACCTCAATGCATTCTTTAAATATTAAATAATATTAATAATAAATAATTATAATAAGTAAAAATGACATTGTTTTGTAAGTGAAGAACATTGGAATGTGAAACATGAATAACTCCTGTTGGGTTAGCATGTAAGCAATAGGTGCTAGTTTTTTTTATTCTGCGCTCGCCAATGACCTCTATGGGGAGAATATGTTATTGCGGTAGAGATATAGCAAAGTCCTTTGTTTACCATGCGTCTGACCTTTTTCTTTCAACTTGTAATACTTGTGTACCTGACCTGTGCAAAATGATTACTTCTAGCAATGTTTACGCTCGAGAATAAAACGCTAAATAGCACACCACTTGTAATCTGGCCCAGTAATTTTAATTAGACCTTGAGAAACTGAAGAAAACTAAAAAGAGACAAATAAATGTTTTTTTCTCTTTAGTTTTTTTGTGTCTATAGATTGTAAGCTCGCTTGACCAGTGCCCTCCACTCCCCTCCTGTATTAACTTCATGATTATAGCAACAATCCCTGAACGCTGTTGCAATCAGTTATCCCACAGCCTGAGGCAAACATAAATAGCTTAGCACTATTTAAATCCTTAGAGCAAGATTATAAGTAGCGCGTTATGAGTTTTCGCCGCGCAATGTGGT
This sequence comes from Bombina bombina, assembly GCF_027579735.1. Lineage (NCBI taxonomy): Eukaryota > Metazoa > Chordata > Amphibia > Anura > Bombinatoridae > Bombina > Bombina bombina. The sequence continues at coordinate 165,219,957 of NC_069503.1, read as the reverse complement.
CTTTTCGCAATCAATTCAATTCAATCAATTCATTACGAAGGTATTACAAGGCTTGAAAAATCGCAATTGCGCATGTGCAACAATCATTTCCCCATTCAAAGGACTGTAGTTAACAGCTTTGCACAACATAAAAGTTTCACAAAACACTTCAAAAATACATTACAAAGTACAGTTACACTCATATTAACACTGTCTATTAAAAATAATTATAAAAAAATAGTTTTAACGGTTCAAAGATACAAGATTTTGGGTATTAAAAAAAAAAAAGCAGACGCAGGGATTTTACATTGACATACATACACCTACATAGAGAAACATGGATTTATATGTATAGATATATAGCTATCTATGGAGATAATGAAAATATTTTACATTACAATCTTATGTTCATTAAACAATATCTCAGAGTGATTTTCAAAGAGATTTTTGCATAAAGATCTTGAGATATCTAGACATATATATAATTATTCATATACATATCTCGCAATAAATTGATATATCAGTTCCAAAATCATCACATATTACGTTACGGAAGCATTCTTGCAATATGAAATATTTGCATTTTCATGTGCACTGTTGGAGGAGAATATGTCATGGGCTTTGCGCAACAGATTAGGGCTTTTGTGGGGGGGGGTTCTATTTGTCTTCTCCATTGACTTCTATGAGGAATACGTAAACGCGCACTCGATTTTGCAGTTTGAATTACACGACTTGACGCACGCGCAAAATAAGTTAATTTTCAACTTGTAATAGATGCACAACCCCAAATGCGAAAAAGCCTTAATGCGTGGAGAGTTTTCTCAACTGATTTGCCGCACGACTTCTAATCTTGCCCTTAAAGGGACACTTAACACCTGTCTTCTAATAATACCTTAAACCTACATTTTCTTATTAGTAAAAATAAAATAATCACTGTTTCTATTTTATTTGTTCCTCTTACCCCAAACTGTTGAAGGAAATTGCTTTGAAGTACAATGTTGATCCAGTGCTTAATTTCCTATCTAAGCTGCCATATTGTAACGTGCGTTTCAGGGGCACAGCAGTCACATGCTCATGATGCTGTCACATGACACACACAGCATATTACTTAGAGAATCACATCTGGCTGCAGCGTGAGCTGCAGCCTCTGAGCATACATATTTATGTGTCACTCAGAGTATAAATGTATTAGCTTTCCCTAACACACATATTATGCAGTATAATTGAAATAAAATGCTTTATAAGAACTGTTTATGTTTTTAACGCCCCCCACAGTTTTGCTTTTCAAACTGCCCACAAGTTGTATGCTCTAAGAAAAAGCCATTTCCAGTGCACGGCTTCAGGGCAGGCACTATTGTCGTAAATGATTTGTAAGCTGAAGCTCCGTGAGGGAGAGAGTGAGATGGAGGCTCTCAGACGCGCTGGATATACTGATATACTCCGTGCAGAGCAGATTTTTGCTTCTTGTGATCTCTCCTGCTTATGTACCAGCTAATGTGATCAGTGAGTAATGATTGTCTGTTTTATTTACCAGTGTGATCTGCTCCTGTCACACCCTCTGATGATCACACACAGAGTTCTGCTCTAGTGACTGTGTCTTGGCAGAGGGTGTGACAAGAGCAGATCACACTGCTAAATAAAACCAGATGATCATTATTAACTGATCACATTAGCTGGTACATAAGCAGGAGAGGTCATAAGAAGCAAAAATCTTCTGCATGGAGTATATCAGTATATCCAGCGTGTCTGAGAGCCTCCCTCTCCCTCTCTCCCTCACAGAGCTTACAAATGATTTACGACAATAGTGCCTGAAGTTCACTGGAAACTACTTGGGCAGTTTGAAGAGTAAAACTGTGGGGGGGTGTTAAAAACATAAACAGTGCTTATAAAGAATTTTATTTCAATTGTTCTGCATGACCTTTTATGTCGTCAAATCTCCGGCCCCTTAACCAACACACATTAATACCAACCTTCAACATAAAAACCCCACATAAATAACAGACAACAGACTTGGCGATGGTGCAAAAAATTGGCCGCAGCCCTTTTATTAATAAATAACTTAGTAAAACTTTAATAACTTAATAAATAACAGTGCAAACAATTGTAAACATATTACACTTCAAAACCACAGCGGTGCTAGTCCCCCGTTAAGTTTCTTAATTTAACTATGGCCGTAACTCCTTGTTTACTGGATCCAACCATGCAAAATGGTTGGGCCCGTCACGATCCTCCACATCCAGGTTTTCTAAGGAACCCCTTGCCCTTAGAAAAAACCCCACCTTGCATTCCCCAATGGGAATACAAAATTCCTCCAAAAACCGACCATTGGCCATAATTGTTCTGCAATATAAGGGCTAGCACCCCCGCCTCCCGACTGCGACATACAACCTGAAAAGAAAAGAAACACAGAACAAACACAATTCTTCAACATTAGGGACGGGTGGGAGGGAGATGCTCCACTTCCTCTCAAAAAACTTATTGTGCTGCTTTTCCTGCTCATCCTGCCCCCTTTAAGCCCTCTGCCTCAGCCCCTCCTGTCCCCCAGCCAGACTGAACCACCAAGAGGAAGGAGAGAGGGGGGGCCCTCTTTCCTCCTCCGGTCAAAGCTCCCTCCATTCAGCGCTGCAAATTCCAGGAGCAGCTTGACCTTTTATGTCGTCAAATCTCCGGCCCCTTAACCAACACACATTAATACCAACCTTCAACATGAAAACCCCACATAAATAACAGACAACAGACTTGGCGATGGTGCAAAAAATTGGCCGCAGCCCTTTTATTAATAAATAACTTAGTAAAACTTTAATAACTTAATAAATAACAGTGCAAACAATTGTAAACATATTACACTTCAAAACCACAGCGGTGCTAGTCCCCCGTTAAGTTTCTTAATTTAACTATGGCCGTAACTCCTTGTTTACTGGACCCAACCGTGCAAAATGGTTGGGCCCGTCACGATCCTCCACATCCAGGTTTTCTAAGGAACCCCTTGCCCTTAGAAAACCCCCCACCTTGCATTCCCCAATGGGAATACAAAATTCCACCAAAAACCGACCATTGGCCATAATTGTTCTGCAATATAAGGGCTAGCACCCCCGCCACCGACTGGCCTGACACCTCAGCCCAGTCCTGCAAACCCACCAACTGCACATAGGGCCTCCTTAAAATTGAGGATAAAAAGCTGCAGCCCGAAATCATTTAAATGCACCCCATCAGGCATATAGAATTCACCATCACCAACCTCCGCCAAGTCTGAGTGATGAATGACCGAACCCCCAAGCCTCCTCACAAACGCACCCATAATCTTATTTACTTTCCGCCTGCTCTTATCCAGGCGCACCGGATCCCAAGCCGACCTCCACACCATCCTTGGCAGGATATCCGACCACACAATGGTCAAAGATGGGAACAAGCTCTTTAATCTACCAATGTCCCTCTTCATTATCCTCAACAACTCTCTCTGTGGCAAAAAACCAAGGTCATTCCCCCCAGCATGGATTATCAGCACATTTGGAGGCTGAAAACGCCTGCAATAATCCAACACCAGAGGCAGCACTCCGACCCATCTTAGCCCCCTCACACCGAACCATTTCACTTCACCACGAGATTTGGCAATGCCCAACTGCAAACCATCCACTTTCGCCGCAGCTGCCCTCCGGGCCCAATAAATGAAAGAGTGGCCGACCAACCACAAACGCTCCACACCTAGAACATAGAAAATCAATGAACCACAAGAAAAAATTAACCTCAAATACCCAAATCAGGGCGCACATAAAGCCGAAAACGACCCGAACCCCACCTGCCAATCCCCTTAATTGCCGCTTCGGAAAGCCCCCTCATGGATGCTTCTGTCGTGGCCCCAATTCGGAAAGAATGGGTTCCAAAATCTGCCGGATTGACTCCCAACCGGCCCAACGCTTTTTTAAGCACCGCCTTGAATTGAAACTGTGACATAGGACTCCCGTCCTGATGAATTAATAATGAACCGCCGAGGCCCGGCCGGACCCCCAAGTAATCCTGAACACAACGCCAAGGACAAACCAAGGCACCACTGGGAAAAAGGACAATCATCCTACCTCTTCCCAACTGGTCTGTCTTACTTTTTCTCAAAAAGATTTCAACCCTAGAATCAAATAAATACACATCCGAAAAACCCAAACCACCCATCAACTTCAGATTTTTGCTAACCAATTCCTAGACTCTAAAAGCACCAAAAAAGGCTAGAACATAAGCCGCCCTAAACAGACAAGTTTCATAAACCGACCGGCACACGACTTCCAAGACCTCATACAACGCAGCAACGAAAAAGTAATCGGCCTCCTGCCATCCGGGGATGGGCCAACCGACCCCTTTTTTAAACCCTTCAAAACCTGTCGAACACAAAAAACCTTTGTCCCTTTCAGCTATGGATAGGCGGATGGCAGCTTTGTCATTTTGTTTTAAACTGCTCGGTCTGCACGATGCTACAAACTATGGCACCCCCATTCCCACATCCAATCCAACAGGGGACCAACAAGATCCATACCCCTCTCCTCAAAACCCGATACCCTCAGCCTGGACTCCCAATCCCACCACACTCTGGAATAAGAAGCCCAAGTACCTGGAGCGAGCAAGGCCTTCACCCATCCAGCCAATCTTCCGTACCAAGCTTCCATAGAAACACTGGGCACTGGCAACCTGTCGCGTCTGCCCGAGGGACCAATTCCCGGAACTGCCGCCACTGAAAGCGAGAGAGGGAATCGGCTATAGGATTATCAACACCCGGGATATGCTTAGCCCTAATGCACACGTTCATCCTCAAACACTTCAAAACCAACAAGCGCAACAAACGCAACACCGGCAACGAGGAAGCCGTTAATGTATTTAAAGCCGAAACAACACCCATATTGTCGGTCGAGAAAACCACCGACTTGTTACTCAACTCAACCTCCCACACGTACAGAGATACCACAATTAGGAAAAGCTCCAAGAAAACCAAGTTCTTTACTAAGCCACCAGACCGCCAGTCCGCTGGCCATTGATCCGCACACCACTGCCCCATGAAGTAAGCCCCAAAACCACAACTACCAGCCGCATCCGTCACCAGGCCCAATTCCTCATTCGAAACCCTAGGCGATTGAATCAATGAAGAGCCATTGAAACCCGACAAAAAACACCGCCACACTCTCAAGTCATCTTTCAGTTCCCTTGATAAACGCACAAAATGGTGCGGCCTGACGATACCGGCAGTAGCTAAGGACAACCGCCTGCAAAAAACCCTCCCCATGGGGATGATCCTGCACGCGAAATTGAACTTGCCAATCAAAGACTGAAGATCATGCAACGTGATCTTCTTGGCCACCAAACAGCGGCCCATAATCTCCAGCAAATCCATCACCTTATCAGCGGGAAGCCTGCACTCCATATTTACGGAGTCAATCGTAATACCCAGGAAATCCAGGACCGACACCGGCCCCTCTGATTTTTCCTTCGCTATTGGCACACCAAATTCCAATGCCACCTGACAGCAAACGTCCCGCAACCTCCCACAAACTTCCGACCCAGCCGGGCCGACAAACAAGAAATCGTCAAGGTAATGCACCAATGACGACAAACCTGACCGCACTGAAACCACCCATTCCAGGAACGAACTGAACTGCTCAAACAATGAACACGAAATAGAGCAGCCCATAGGGAGACACAAATCCACGTAGTACATGCCATCCACACTACAACCCAACAAACGATGCGAGGACGGGTGCACCGGCAACAACCTGAACACCGCCTCTATGTCAACGTTTGCCAACAAGGCCGAAGGACCAGCCTCCCTGATCAATGCCACTGCCTGATCAAAAGAGGCATATTTCACCGATGCCAATTCCTGAGGGATCCCATCATTCACCGATCCCCCTTTGGGAAAAGAGAGATGATGGATTAGCCGGAATTTACCGGGCTCCCTCTTGGGAACCACCCCCAGCGGAGATATTCTCAAGTCCACGATGGGAGGATGGTCAAATGGACCAGCCATCCGCCCCAAGGACACCTCCTTGTCCAATTTATCCCGCACCACCTCCGGCCACAAACGGGCCGACTTCAAATTACCCCTGAACACCCGACTCCCACCCTGCGATGGAATAACAAAACCGAATTGAAAACCATGATACAAAACTGCTGCTGTCTCACGACAACCCCTCCGCCTTGCGTACAGTACGAGCCAACGCTCCATCGCGTCTAGCCTCACCGGGGTCACCCCCTTTGTCAGCCGAATCCCCTGAACCCCCTGACTTTCCTTTCCGGAAACATCTCGAATAGGGGTGAGCCCCCCCACACCCTGAGCACTCGTGCTTGAACTTGCACGTGGCACCCCACTTACATGATTTCTCATTAAATGCGAAGCAACACCCTTTTCTAACCAATGCCGGGGACCCACCAGCGGAGGGACCACCGGCTCCCGACCGAAAGGACTGGGAGGCTCTCAAAGGTGTCATTACCTTCAGCCACAACCCCATGTCCCGGTCGTCCCATCTCATATCCGGCTTGACCGACAGCCGCTGACGAAAATGCTCGTCATACGACCACCAAGCCATCCCGCCATACGTCTGCTGCGCGGCCGCGATCTCGTCCAAGTAACAGAACAAGGCATTACCCTGCTCCGGGAATTTACTCGCAAAAACACTGGCATAAATGACAAAGGATTGGAACCAATTAGAAAACGTTTTAGGTAGTTTCCTATAACGTTTCTTACGCTCCTCCTCCTCCTTCTTGGCCACATCCTTTTTGGAATCCTCTGGGATCTCAAAGGATTGCTCAAGAGGGAGGAGTGAAAACAGCTCAATAAACTCCCTCTTACATATCTTGTCCCTGACCTCCGCCATCAGGTGCATCCCTAAAGGCCCTATGGAACAGAGGCATGACCGAGACATCGCCGTGTCTGCCACCCTCAACTCCGCCCCCTCCGCCGATTTAGCAGCCCCAGGTGCCAAAACAACCGCAGGCCCAGGACCCTGCGCCACCACCGGCGGACAAGTGCCCTGCACCGCCACCGGTGGCCCGACTGTGCGGGCCGGTGAAACCATCACCGGACCAGCCACGCCCCCCCCCCAACGCTACCGGAACCGGCACCACCGGAGCTGGGACCCATGCTCTCTCAACCGCTATCTCCTTTGGAGGGGGCACCCCCTCCAATTGCGACAACAAATCCCGCAAGCCCGCAACAACCCTCACAGCCACAGAAACATCATCACACCCCACAACATTACCCCCCACATTCACTATCCCAGCCTCACCTGTAGAATTGTCCGCTGCCCGCACTCCTGATGAATCTTCAACCGCAGCCTGGAGCCCGCCCTCACGTGGCTCCATACTCCGCTGCACCCCTTCCAGAACTATGGTCCGTGCAGACTGGTCCGGCTGCCGTGTAGCTTCCTGGAAAACATCAGCACGTGAACACAAATTAAGAAGTAACAATCCCCTCTCCCCCGCCTCCCTTGTGGCTGGATGTCACCCCTAGCTGTGCATGCCCCCCTACCCCTCTTAGGAGCCCCACCCCCGCCACTCCCCGGCCATGCAGCCTCCGCCACTGGCCGTCTTCTAGCGCCCCCCCTAGGAACACTCCCTTGGCCCACCACCCCGGGCCATCTGTCCCCCCCCCCCTTACCACCCAGAGTATTTCCCACAGGTAGTCTGGCCCTACCCCGAGATCCTGCCAACCCCACCCCCTAGCCCCTCCCCTCGACCCCAGCCACGGGCAACGGATCCTGCTGTCTGCCGTCATCATGCTCTATCCTAATAGATTCTGTCCAAGAGCCGTGCAGGCCAAAGAAGTCCTCCTCTAGGCCGTCCATAGAATCCACTGCTGCAGACGGGCCTGGCCGCGGGCCAGGCCGTAGCCCAGTAGTACCTGCCTCTGAAAAAGAAAAACTGACATGTGAGCCCCCAACATCATCCACACCACTGACCCCCAAAGCAAAAGACACCCCAGGGTTAAGGGCACTCCCCGTGGGCCCACTAACAGCACCCCCAAACTGGCTAACCGGCTTACCACTGGCCCCAGGAGAGGGGGGGACACACTCCTCATCTAATGATTCAAGATACAAACCCACAGCCCCTGGATCACTCTCAAACTCCTCCACCTCCCCTCCAGACCCATAGTCCAGGTCCACTAACATGGGGCAGATATCAGATGAAATGGCCCTATGGACCTCAGCCTGCACAGTTATCTCCCTTCCGCCACCCAACCTGCCAGGACCTGAGCTAACACTACTCTCATCCTCTCTGAAAAGCAGCAAAGGGGAAGAGGATCCCCCCCCAACAACACCACCCCCCACCCCCCCATGCTCGCTACCGTAACCACTATGCCCAGCTCTAACCACCCCCCCAGAGAACCCCCCCTCCCCCTCAGACCGCTCCCGGCCGTAATAAACCCCCCTATCCCCAGTACCGCATGCAGCGGCCGTTACCGCCATAGGCCTCAGCTCCTGAGCACTGCCGCTCCTCCCCGCCTGAGCCACTTCTACCGCCACGGGCCTGGACGGCCCAGCTGCCGCAACCGCCACCGGCCTCTTCTGCGCACTAGGCGCCGACTTCCGGCCTCCACCGGCCCTCCCGTGAACTTCTGGGCTGAGCCTCAACGGAGGCTTTGAAACCCTGCCTGATCTCTTCCTGGGGGCCGCCTGCCCCACCGCCGCAACGGGCACCGGGGTGCCGAGAAGAGCCCGGACCTGGCCCTCAAGCCAGGTAGGGCCACGCTCCTGAGCCGCCTCCTTGAGCTGCGATAGCAGCGCCTCAATCCCTGCCATGACGCAGGCCAAGCAGGAAAAGCAGCACACAAGATGCTCCACTTCCTCTCAAAAAACTTATTGTGCTGCTTTTCCCGCTCAGCCTGCCCCCTTTAAGCCCTCTGCCTCAGCCCCTCCTGTCCCCCAGCCAGACTCAACCACCGAGAGGAAGTAGAGAGGGGGGGGGCCTCTTTCCTCCTCCGGTCAAAGCTCCCTCCATTCAGCGCTGCAAATTCCAGGAGCAGCTTAATATATGTATTAGATGGGGAAAGCTAAATACATTTATACTGTAATTGACAAATAAATATGTATCTTCAGACAATGCAGCTCACACACTGCAAACAGAAGTGATTCTCTAAGTCAGTGATTTGCAACCTTTTTTTTTCAGTGGCACACTTTTTTACATTAAAAAATCCTGTGGCACACCACCATCCCAAAATTTTACAAAATCACACATTGTAGCCTAATACAGGATATATATACAGTGTATTGTGTGTGTGTGTATATATATATATATATATATATATATATATATATATATATATATACACACACACTGTACTGTGCTGTCATGCCATGCCTCCTACAAACTATACATGACATATTGACATTCATTCACAAATAATCATAATGATTGTCTGTGACTGAATGTCAATGTCATGGTTGTAAATAATGCCTGATGAGCCTGTCACATACCTACCAATATTTAAAAATTTGAAAGAGGGACACCCCCGCACTGTTGTCAGTCTGCTGCGGCACACCTGAGGATCTCTCACGGCACACTGGTTGAAAAACACTGCTCTAAGTATATGCAACAAATAATATGCTGTGTGTGTCATGTGACTGCTGTGCCCCTGTAAGGTACGTTACAATATGGCAGCTTACATGGTAGAATCAAGCACTGGATCAACACTGTACTTCAAAACAATCTTTGTAAACAAGTTTGGGGTAAGAGGAACAGATAAAATAGACAGCAGTGATTATTTTATTTTTATTAATAAGAAAAAGTAGGTTTTAGCATTTTTCATCATCCCTTTAATGAGCAAACAACAGCTGACGTACAGTGTAACCCTGCTCATGTACTCAGCGCTACTGAATTGGTTGTCACTGTACAAATAAATGTAATTATTATTATTATTAAAGTTTTAAAATAAAAAATAAAATATTTATTTCATGATTCAGATAAAACGTGATTTTAAACAACTGTCTAATTTACTTCTATTATCACATTTTCTTGGTATCATTTGTTGAAAAGCTTTCCAGAATGTTATCCATTTGCTAGAGCACTATATGACAGCACTATTTCCTACCATGTAATGATACCTTCCTAGGTATCTCTTCAACAAAGAATAACGGGAACAAAGCAAATTTTAAAAATAGAAGTAAATTGAAAGCCTTTTTAAATTGTATGTTCTGCCTGATTCACAAAATACTTTTTTTGGGTTTCATATCCCTTTATTAATAATATTAAAGGCACATGAAAGCCATTTTTTTCCATTCATCTATATAGATAGAGAATACAATTTTAAACAACTTTCAAATTTACTTCTATTATCTATTTTGCTTCCTTCTTTTGGTATCTTTTGTTGAAGAAACAGCAATGCACATGAGTGAACCAATCACATAAGGCATACATGTGCAGCCACTAATCAGCAGCTCCTGGGCCTATCTAGATATGCTTTTCAACAAAGGATACCAAGAGAACGAAACAAATTAGATGATAGAAATAAATTTAAAAGCTGTGTGAAATGGCATGCTTTCTCTGAAGAAAAAAAAATGGGTTTCTTGTCCCTTTAATAATAATCTTTATAGGAATGTATAACTTATTTGTTATCACCCCTCAAAGGGACATTATACTATAAAATAGTTTTTCCCTTAATGTGTTTCTAATTACTTTTTTTTACCAGCTGCAGAGTATAAAATGTATGAGATTGGTTTTTTAAGGCTTATTTGTGTGTATGGATTAGCTGATTTTGCGTTTTGAAGCCACAACCTAATAAAATGGGCTGAGCTTGTAGGTATAATCAGATCTCATTACTTTATCACATTGTGTACACATACATGCTTCTTTATTTTATATCTGTCCATAAACCAATCACCAATACTTGGAGAGAACAATGAAAAATGAACATTACATTACCTTATCTCTTCTATACCCCACTTGGAGTGTAATTTTTTCTGCTGGCTGCTTTACATAGCTTGGCATTAAGGCCAAAAACTTTCAGGATAGGTGGGGATACCACAGGCTAAATCAACTTTTTCAAATGCAAAATAAAAGGGTAATGGAAATACTTGTAAACAATTCAATACACTCAAGCAGGTAAAGTGGATCATTGGGAGAAAAATAAAGGGGAGACATTTTTTTAGTAAACTGTCCTTTTAACTAGCAAAAGACAGCCGACATACAGCGTAACCCTGCTCATGTTCCTAGTTCTACTGAATTTGTTCTCACTGTAGAAATAAATGTCATTATTATTATTATTATTATTATTATTATTATTATTAATAGTAATAATAATGTTTATAGGAATGTATAACTTATTTGTGATCCGAGAAATATCACCCCTTATCTCACAAAAGACAGCCGACATATAGTGTAACCCTGCTCATGTACCTAGTTCAACTGAATTTGTTCTCACTGTAGAAATACATTTAATTATTATTATTATTATTATTATTATTATTATTAATACTGTAGTAATAGTAATAATAATGTTTATAGAAATGTATAACTTATTTGTGATCCGAGAAATATCGCCCCTTATCTCACAAAAGACAGCCGACATACAGTTTAACCCTGCTCATGTACCTACTTCTACTGAATTTGTTGTTGATTTAGAAATTAATTTACCGTAAATATTATTATAATTATTATTAGTAATAATAATAATGTTTATAGGAATGTATAACTTATTTGTGATCCGAGAAATATCACCCCTTATCTCACAAAAGACAGCCGACATACAGTGTAACCCTGCTCATGTACCTAGTTCTACTGAATTTGTTCTCACTGTAGAAATAAATTTAATTATTATTATTATTAATACTGTAGTAATAGTAATAATAATGTTTATAGGAATGTATAACTTATTTGTGATCCGAGAAATATCACTCCTTATTTCACAAAAGACAGCCGACATACAGCGTAACCCTGCTCATGTACCTAGTTCAACTGAATTTGTTCTCACTGTAGAAATACATTTAATTATTATTATTATTATTATTATTATTATTAATACTGTAGTAATAGTAATAATAATGTTTATAGAAATGTATAACTTATTTGTGATCCGAGAAATATCGCCCCTTATCTCACAAAAGACAGCCGACATACAGTTTAACCCTGCTCATGTACCTATTTCTACTGAATTTGTTGTTGATTTAGAAATTAATTTACCGTAAATATTATTATAATTATTATTAGTAATAATAATAATGTTTATAGGAATGTATAACTTATTTGTGATCCGAGAAATATCACCCCTTATCTCACAAAAGACAGCCGACATACAGTGTAACCCTGCTCATGTACCTAGTTCTACTGAATTTGTTCTCACTGTAGAAATACATTTAATTATTATTATTATTAATACTGTAGTAATAGTAATAATAATGTTTATAGGAATGTATAACTTATTTGTGATCCGAGAAATATCACTCCTTATTTCACAAAAGACAGCCGACATACAGCGTAACCCTGCTCATGTACCTAGTTCAACTGAATTTGTTCTAACTGTAGAAATACATTTAATTATTATTATTATTATTATTATTATTATTAATACTGTAGTAATAGTAATAATAATGTTTATAGAAATGTATAACTTATTTGTGATCCGAGAAATATCGCCCCTTATCTCACAAAAGACAGCCGACATACAGTTTAACCCTGCTCATGTACCTATTTCTACTGAATTTGTTGTTGATTTAGAAATTAATTTACCGTAAATATTATTATAATTATTATTAGTAATAATAATAATGTTTATAGGAATGTATAACTTATTTGTGATCCGAGAAATATCACCCCTTATCTCACAAAAGACAGCCAACATACAGTGTAACCCTGCTCATGTACCTAGTTCTACTGAATTTGTTCTCACTGTAGAAATAAATTTAATTATTATTATTATTATTAATACTGTAGTAATAGTAATAATAATGTTTATAGGAATGTATAACTTATTTGTGATCCAAGAAATATCACTCCTTATTTCACAAAAGACAGCCGACATACAGCGTAACCCTGCTCATGTACCTACTTCTACTGAATTTGTTCTCACTGTAGAAATAAATTTAATTATTATTATTATTAATACTGTAGTAATAGTAATAATAATGTTTATAGGAATGTATAACTTATTTGTGATCCAAGAAATATCACTCCTTATCTCACAAAAGACAGCCGACATACAGCGTAACCCTGCTCATGTACCTACTTCTACTGAATTTGCTCTCACTGTAGAAATACATTAAATTATTATTATTATTATTATTATTATTATTATTAATAGTAATAATTATGTTTATAGGAATGTATAACTTATTTGTGAAATATCGCCTCTTATCTCACAAAAAACAGCCGACATACAGCGTAACCCTGCTCATGTACCTACTTCTACTGAATTTGCTCTCACTGTAGAAATACATTAAATTATTATTATTATTATTATTATTATTATTATTATTAATAGTAATAATTATGTTTATAGGAATGTATAACTTATTTGTGAAATATCGCCTCTTATCTCACAAAAAACAGCCGACATACAGTGTAACCCTGCTCATGTATCTACTTCTACTGAATTTGTTGTCGATTTAGAAATTAATTTAAATATTATTATTATTATTAGTAATAATAATAATGTTTATAGGAATGTATAACTTGTTTGTGAGCCAACAATTATATATATATATTTATATCTTGGGCAATTTTCTATCATTGAAATGATATGAAAAATGACACTGAATCCTACACTGAATACAATGGCTGAACTGATCCCCCCTCTATGTGGTCCCCTCTCTCATTGCAAATACGCCAGTCTAATAAAATGGCTTTAAAGGGACATGAAACCCAATTATTTTTCTTTCATGATTCAGACAGAGAAAAAGCTTCCAATTTATCTCTACTACCAAATAAGCTTTACTCTCACATTATTGGTTGTTGAAGAGATATCTAGATAGGTAGCGTGCATATGTCTGGAGCACTACATGACAGGAAATAGTGCTGCCATATAGTGCTGCAGACACGTGCACACTCCTGAACTTACCCTCCTGCTTTCCAACAAAGGATAACAAGGAAACAAAGAGAATTTGATAATAGAAGTAAATTGGAAATTTGTTTAAAAATTGTATGTTCTATCTGAATTATGAAAAAAATGGGTTTTATGTCCCTTTAATGTCCCTTTAATGTGTAGTTACCAGTATTTATGACTCCTTCATTCATATATAATTTCCTATTTTAGCCCATATGGATTTTGATAGTTTCGCGCTAAAGATAACTGTGTTTTCTGTTTTGCAGGCTTGGTGTCGCTGTATCACAACTATCTACAATTATTTTGTGGTAACCAATTTCTTCTGGATGTTTGTGGAAGGATGTTACCTACATACCGCTATAGTGATGACCTACTCCACGGACAAACTGAGGAAATGGGTGTTTCTTTTTATAGGATGGTGTAAGTTTAACAATTTATATTTCTTTTCTAAATTCATTTTAAAAATAGAAATACAAAGTATGATTACTCAAAAAGCCAATGAAGTGGCTATTCAGAACTAATATACATATAAAGTGTGCCTAGAAAAAATAGAATAACATTATATATGTGTGTGTATATATATATATAGATACACATATATAGATATATATATATGTATAGAGAGAGAGAGTATAGTAACTTTAATAGTGCATCAGCGCTGACCTGTGCATTCAGCATTCTTTTGTATAAACAAATGTTGAATACGGCACGTGAAGCAGCTTTTTTTGATAGTGTTACACACAAATATCTAGATATGCCCCCGATGTTTGTGCGCTGTACTAATATACGAATAGCCGAATTCAGCTACCAACAGCCATAAACCAGTGCCAAATGCACAGGTCTATACCAGTACACCATAATGATAACAAACTTCCTAGCTGTCCCACATTTTGTGGGACAGTTCAGTTGCGATTGATTTTGCAGCTACATATACAATTTTCATCTTCAGCTGAACATGCTCCTGTAGAGTTCAACCCACACCTTCTTAAAGTCCTGGTAAAGTAGGAAGTACACCATTTGTTTCTACCAGTGGCGAATTTAGGTTTTGTACTGCCCTAGGCACTTAAAATTCAGCTGCCCCCTGAACTATCAGCCCCCCCCCCAGTGAAATTTATTTTATGGCATTTCAGATGCAAATGTTCACCAGGGCTGGCACACACACACACATACTGTACATACATACATATATACATACATACATACAGAGAGACACACATACATCTATCTATTGCTGCAATATATATAAAAACCCAAACACAGATTTATTGAAACATTACTCCCTCAAACACAATACTGAGTGCTGAAAGCCAACAGAACTAAAGGAAATAACTAGCTGAATAAAATAAAGGTTAGGTTACCTCTAAACTGTAAGCTCCATGCGCAGTTTCTTATTATACCCTCCTTGAATGTTAGCTCCTTGGGCAAAATCTCCCATTATTTACCTGTATAATACTTCTAAAATAACTAATGGCTAGTTTACGAGTTTTGCATTATGAGCTGTGCGGTGCTAACTTGCAAGTTATTGTCACCGCTCACTTACCTACAGCGCTGGTATTACAGGTTTACAAAAACCCGGCATTAACAGGCAAATAGAGAGCGTAGAGCAAAATTGAGCTCCATACCGCACTCCAATACCAGCGCTTTGGTGAGCGGCGGTAAGCTGGTTTTACGTGCTTGTGCACAATTTCCCCATAGACATCAATGGGGAGAGCCGGCTGAAAAAAAGCCTAACACCTGCAATAAAGGGGTGTAAAGCTCCGTAACGCAGCCCCATTGATTCCTATGGGGAAACTAAATTTATGTTTACACCTAACACCCTAACATAAACCTAGAGTCTAAACAACCCTAATCTTACACTTATTAACCCCTAATCTGCCACCCCCGACATCGCCGACACCTACATTATACCTATTAACCCCTAATCTGCCGCCCCTAACATCGCCGCCACCTACCTACATTTATTAACCCCTAATCTTGCGCCCCCAACGTCGCCGCCACTATACTAAATTTATTAACCCCTAAACCTAAGTCTAACCCTAACACCCCCTAACTTAAATATAATTAAAATAAGTCTAAATAAAACCTACTTTCATTACCTAAATAATTCCTAGTTAAAAATAAATACTTACCTGTAAAATAAACCCTAAGCTAGCTACAATATAATTAATAGTTACATTGTATCTATCTTAGGTTTTATTTTTATTTCACAGGCAAGTTTGTATTTATTTTAACTAGGTAGAATAGTTACTAAATAGTTATTAACTATTTACTAACTACCTAGCTAAATTAAATACAAATTTACCTGTAACATAAATTAAATACAATTACCTAAATTACAAAAAACAAACACTAAATTACACAAAATTAAAAAAGAAATTATCAGATATTTAAACTAATTACACCTAATCTAATAGCCCTATCAAAATAAACCCCCCCCCCACAAATAAAAACAACTCCTAGCCTAAACTAAACTAAACTACCAATAGCCCTTAAAAGGGCCTTTTGCGGGGCATTACCCCAAAGAAATTAGCATTTAGCTCTTTTTCAAGTGCCCAAACCCCTAATCTAAAAATAAAACCCACCCACTTTCTCCAAATTCAAATGGTCAGGTTTCTACGCGTTTCGGCATTACGCGTAGAAACCTGACCATTTGAATTTGGAGAAAGTGAGGAGTGAGCCAAACAACTTAGCTCCAGAGGAGGACTTTGTCGGCTGTGATAGCAGTGAGGAGACCGGTGAAAGCAATACCGAGTCTGGGATAAACAACTCACAAAGTCAGAAGCAAGCTGTGGATCTGAGCTCACGGAATCACCATCAAGGTCCGCCACTGGGGAAGCGGCAATCTAAGGAGACAAAATCACCAATACCGCTGGTAAACAGAGGCTAAGAGATATAGCACTCCACCGGCTTTCCTGTACCACAGAAGGAAGACGTCAACAGTGCACTGTTCGAAAGAAGGAATCCCTACATCCAGCAATAAACCAGGGATTGGCACGAGCCAAGTCTGTGGCGGACATTTTCTAAAGTAAAGCCCTTTAGTGAAGGACACCAAGGTACATTTACAATTAAAACTATTTTATAGTGCTGCATTTTATTATACTGATGCAGATACCACTGATCCTATAACCAGCCCTTGTCTGGCTATACGCATGTGCTAGTGTCACTACTGTGTCATTATATAGTGCTGGGTGTTATTATACTGATGCAGGTACCACTGATCCTATAACCAGCCCTTGTCTGGCTATACGCATGTGCCAGTGTCACTACTGTGTCATTATATAGTGCTGGGTGTTATTATACTGATGCAGGTACCACTGATCCTATAACCAGCCCTTGTCTGGCTATACGCATGTGCCAGTGTCACTTCTGTGTCTTTGTATAGAGCTGGGTGTTATTATACAGATGCAGAAGATACACATCCAGTATTTCACTCAGGTTTTATTTATTTATTCCATAACTTATCACCCAATATTGATAGCAGTCTCTTGACAAGCCACTAATTTTATCCACACTAAATATTTTCCCTTTCCTATTATTTAATCAGAAAGAAAAGATATACTAAGGTTATGATTCACAACCTTACTATATCCTTTTTTTCTATTTAAATACTACTTATAATAAACCTCAGGTGCTGGTTAAAGTGCTTTACCTTTGCATATAAAGCTCCAGGGACACAGTGGCAGCTTGCTTCTTGAATCTTCCCTCTCTCTCTGTCTCACTCAGAGTCATTTTCTGGTACTAAGCAGCATCATGTGGGAGTGGCCACAACCCTGCAAAACGTGGCGCCGCGTGTGTTAAGGAGGAGTCAGGACCAGTATTCATCTTTCTTACTCCTCCCTCCCCACAGCAAAATGGGCGGCGGACACTGCAAGGGCCAGTCACGGACACCAGTGTCCGTGTACGGACACCTTGCCTATCCCTGCAATAAACCGTATGTAACTTACCTCCTGGTACAATAATAGAGACGCTGAAACTTAAGAACTAACATTACAGTAAAGTGTAAGCAACAAAGTAAAGAGTTGCGAGTTAAAGTACTGCACTAGGAAATATCTGTCATATATGTTTCCTCATACGATCTAAAGGATGGAAGAATAGTAACCCCTGTTTGCCATAATATGAGCCCATAAGGAACTGATATATACCTACGAAACCCTTCAATATCTGTGCAGTTCCTTTGCTGTAATAACGGGCATTTGCTACATGTATTCATATATGTTTTTTAATTGCCAGTCCTTTGTTTAGAGGTAAAAAAGTAACCTTTTTATCAAAAGGTATACAGTTTATATTTTTGCGTATATACCTGCATGTTTGCGCAATTTAAATTTTGCGTTTTTTACTGCGTTTACGCTCAGGCCAGCAGGGCTTTGCGGGTCCTAAGCAGCAAATCTACTGTGAATTTAACTCCTTTCTGGGGTTTAAAAACATAGAAGTGTAGGATTAATAGTCTTAAAATGACATGTTCCAATGAAACTTTATTTTTATTTTTACACAATTTCATTTATTTTTATTTTTTCTGTAAGGTATCCACAAAAGTTGTATGCATTTTTTTAACAGAACACATTCCTCTGCGGGATTTATCTGTTGATTTTCTGCTAAAGTACAAGATACATTTAGTATAATTTTTATTGTTCTTAGTTGTATAAATTACTGGATTGGTTGTTGTGTTTAGGGAACTTTTCTTTGTAGATAAATCAGCTAGAAGTCTTGCTTCAGTAGTGATCGTCTTGTAGAGGGAACATCCTTTTAAAGTTCACTGTAAATTTAACGTTCATAATGATAGATATTGTCTTCCGCTTTTCTATGTTTCTTATTTGCTAGCAATCATGTGATTACACACCCTTGCTTTTTGAGTAGCTGGTCCTGACAGTACAGGCTGCAAAACTTCAAGTCTGAATTTTTTCCTGCAACAACACATTCCGCTGGAGATGAATACCCTCAGGTGCCGCACCTGCCATGTGGTATTTGTTTTTAAATGAGTATGGTTGTATTTCACTTGTCTGTCTGATGTGTTTGGTCACCCGCATGTTTTTAAATTGAGCTCTTAATGGGTTAAATGGATAACCTAATGTTTTATCCCCTTTAATTTTGTTCCCAATTATCAATTTTAACTGCTGGAGTGTATTAAATTGTTTACAAATGGATCTTTACCTTTATTTCAGCATATAAAATAGATGATTTTGCCTATGATCTCCCTGCTTATATTTAAGTATAGGCTATACAGAAGCTATGTAAGCAGAGTCAGCAGAATAAATTACACTCCCAGTGGGGGTTAGAAGAGATAAAAGGGTAAATTTATTAAGCAACGGATGCTGCAATCTACCCCCGAAGTTCCTGGCTCGCCAGAAACTGAAGTTAAAGAAGCAGCGGTCGTAAGAATGCTGCTCCTTAACTTCTCCAATACCTTTTAGGTGGGGGACTGCAATCATCCCGATCAGATACAATCTGGATGATTGACAACCCTACTAGCGGCCGCGATTTGCTGCGAATGTGCAGAGGGGGTAATTGCACAAGCATTTCACCAGAAATGCTTGTGCAATGATAAATCCTGACAGCATATGCTGTTGGCATATAGCAATGTTGGGCGGACATGATTCGCTACAGCTAATCGTGTCCGCCCGCCATTTGATAAATCGGCCCCAGTATGTTAATTTGCAGTTGTTCTCTCTAAGGGACTGATGACATAAATCTGATGATATAAACCTCTCAGCTCTGATGAGATGATATGAAATGATCCTTCAGCACTGCAAAATCCTTAGTGAGATTCTAAAAAGGCAGATTTTGCTATACTTCTTTAAGGGGCGTTCCTTGGATTTCTGTATGTGAAGAAGAGACAAGCCCAGTGCAATATAGCACTACATGACATAACAGTCCTGCGGCATTTGCGCTGTTGCTTATTCTATATTATTTTACACTTCCGATTAAGTTTTATTACATTTAAACTTTGCACTTTCTATTTTGTATTTTATTTTTTTATAGTGTATTTAGGATACTGATTTTTCAAATTCAGATTATACTTTCACAGTTTCTTTACAAATTAGGTTCATAATTTATGTATATTTACGTGTGTTTTTTTTTTTACAAATTACATTGCACTTTGTATTTGTTTTATTAAAATAAAACTGAAAAATAGCTTCAGTTTACCAGAGAGCTTCATTACTTTCTAGGGCCGATAAGCAAAGATTATTTAGTAGGAGAGAAATTATAGTGCAGACTTCACAAGGGCTGAACTTACTGAATTCTATAAAAAAAAGGGTGGAACCTGGAAGTACCAGTGAGATTAGCGATGCCTGCCATAGAAAGTAATGAGGGTTTCTGGGATACAGAATTTCACAGAGAAGAGATAAGTTAACAGGGGGACACATGGGGCTAATATAAAAGTCTCAGTTTTGCCACTAGTTTAGTACATATTACTTTTCTGTACGTTAAATAAGTGTATTGTGGATTTTGAGCAAACTTCACCTGCATACAGCTGGCAAGTTAAATCTGCGAGGACAGCTTTTTTAAAATGATTAATTAATTTAACAACAATTGTGATAGAGCTTAAGACTTACCTTGGGAACTCCCCTGTTCATCCCAGGGAACTCCCATGTGCCTCCCTCTTTTTGAAGCTGTCAGTTTAAATTTAATAGAACATATATCAAGTGCAATGTACTTTGTAAAAGATACACAGAAATATACAAAGTATGATCGTAATTTGTTAAAGTAACAAAGAAACTTTCAAAGCCTATTCAGAATTTGTAAAATCACAACTGGATCTAAAACTAAATGTATTAAAATATAAAATATAAAGTGCAAAGCATCAGTGTAATAATATTGAAAGCAAACAATCTCAAGTATAAAGTAATATAAACTGAAAAGCGCAAATTGTAAGTGTAACAAATATCTCATATCATACAGTGCTATTTTGCACTGGGCTTGTGTCTCCTTCTTTTAAAGAAATGCAGAGACCACCCCTTATAGCAAAATTTGCCTGTCTAGAATCTTATGAGATCTCTCTCAGTAACGGAGGGTTCCGCCACTTTTTCTTTTAGCATTCAGTGGGTTCAGTCCCTGTGAATTCTGCACTACAATTTCACCACAAGCATAAGAATCAGGCCCTAAATATTGGACTTTGGTAAACATACATAGATAATATAAACAAGCATGTTTAAAATGGTGGTGTTTTCCAAGAATAAATATTTCATTGATAAAAACAAACCTAAAGAAGCAATTTCTCATACATTTTATACTCTACAGCTGGTATAACAAGTTACTTGAAACACTTTGGACCAAATTACAAGTGAAGCGCTATTTAATGTTCCTGCTCGAGCGCTAACTGTGCTAGAGATAAGCTTTTTGCGTGCGTCGGATTGCGCTCATATTATGAGTTGAAATAAACTGTTTTTGCTCTATCACTAACCTGAAGCATGTAAAAAGCCAAACTTAGAATATCACGCGCACTATAACCTATTCCCCCAATGAAGTAAAAAATATGGAAAAAAACACCTAACTCGCATGCAAACCAGATCGCATATTCTCAAGTACTCTAACCAGATATATATATCTAGGAATACCTATTTAGAAACACCTAAATATATTCTGCTATGTGCAGAACATTGGAATGTGAAATATTTACAGTAAGTACACACTATAACACTTTATTAAATATGAATATTGCATAAATATTCTCTTAAAATGTTTTCATCTTATTTAACTGCAAACGGCTCCAATGCAACACCCAACTCGCATGCAAACCATATTTTCAAGTACACTAAACCGACATAAAAATATAAATATTTTGCATTCCAATGTTCTGCCCAGATGTTCTAATTATTCATAAATACATATTTTTATTATATGTAAAAAATAAATTACATATTGTTATTTTGCACAAATATATATATGAATATCCATTTAGAAATACCTAGAATATATTCTGCTAGACATATAAATTAACATACATATACATATTTAGACATGTATATGTGCAGTGGGTATTGAAAAGAATAACCCCCTTGGAAATTATCAAATTTTGTTGCTTTGCAGCATGAAATAAAGTCAGACACAGTTTTTGTTTATCCAGTTGTAATTACTCACTGCAACTTATAACATCCAAGTGAAAGATATAACACCAACATGTCAGGCAAAAATAAAGACAATTCAAAAACAGAATCACTGAGTTGCAAAAAGGATCACCCCCTTGTGTCAGTATTTTTTGAACCACCTTTTGCTTTAATTACAGCCTTTAGTCTGCTGGGATATGTCTCTACTAACTTTGCACATCTAGACTGTGCAATATTTGCCCACTCTTCTTTGCAGAACTTCTCCAGTTCCGTTACATTTGATGGTGACCGTTTGTGGACTGCAGTCTTCAAGTCATGCCACAGATATTCAATGGGGTTTAAGTCTGGTCACTGACTAGGCCATACAAGGACATTCACCCTTTTCTCCTTCAACCACTGTGTGGTCATTTTTGCTGTCTGCTTTGGGTCATTGTCATGTTGGAAGGTAAACCTTCTTCCCATTGAAAACTTCCTGGCAGAGGGCAGCAGATTTTCCTCAAGAATTTCACTGTATTTTGCCCCATCCATTATTCCTTCTATCCTGACAAGTGCTCCAGTGCCTGCTGCAGAGAAACACCCCCATAACAGGATATTACCACCTCCATGCTTTACTGTATGTATGGTGTTATTTGGATGGTGAGCTGTATTGGATTTCCTCCAGACATATAGTTTGGTGTTGAGGCCAAATAATTAAATTTTAGTCTCATCTGGCCATAACACCTTTTTCCACGTTGCCTCAGAATCTCCTAGGTGTGTTATGGCAAAGCTCAGTCGTGACTGCATGTGAACTTTCTTGAGGAGTGGCTTTTTTCTTGCAACCCTCCCATACAAGCCACATTTGTGGAGAATTTGTGATGTTGTTGTCACATGCACACAATGGCCTCTAGTTATGAAGCCGTCTACTTACCTGCATTCGCCGGCCCAATACGCTCATCTAAGCTCGCCTCACATCGCCGCCGCGGACCTGAATACGCTCGCCAAAGTTATCAATAAATCTGTCAAAAAGCCGTGCACCAAGTACGGGGTGATGAGCAGCGGACTGTGATAGTTATCACTCATCAATCTCGCTGCTCTTCAGCTTTTTTACAGCTTTATTGATACCCCTGTCACTAAGCACTCACACTATACTATACTGTTCTACCCCCTATACCGGCACCCCCGGAGCCCCCCGCAACTAAATAAAGTTATTAACCCCTAAACCGCCGCTCCTAGACCCCGCAGCAACTATAATAAATATATTAACCCCTAAACCGCCGATCCCGGACCCCGCCACCACCTACGTTATACGTATTAACCCCTAATCTGACACCCCCCAATACCGCCGCCACATTCATAAACTTATTAACCCCTATCCTGCCGATCCTGGACCCCGCCACAACTAAATAAATTGTTTAACCCCTAAACAGCCGCTCCCGGACCCCGCCGCCACCTACATAATACCTATTAACCCCTTTCCTGCCCCCCCTAAACCGCCGCCACCTATAATAAATGTATTAACCCCTATCCTGCCCCCCCTACACTGCCACCACTATAATAAAAGTATTAACCCCTAAACCTAAGTCTAACACTAACCCTAACACCCCCAAACTTAAATATTAATTAAATCTAACTTAAATCTAAATAATATTACTTTTATTAACTAAATTAATCCTATTTAAAACTAAATACTTACCTATAAAATAAACCCTAATATAGCTACAATATAACTAATAGTTACATTGTAGCTATTTTAGGATTTATTTTAATTTTACAGGTAACTTTGTATTTATTTTAACTAGGTACAATAGTTATTAAATAGTTATTAACTATTTAATAACTACCTAGCTAAAATAAATTCAAAATTACCTGTAAAATAAATCCTAACCTAAGTTACGATTAAACCAAACACTACACTATCATTAAATTAATTAAATAAATTAGCTACAAATACCTACAATTAAATACAATTAAATAAACTAAACTAAATTTAAAAAACAAACACTAAATTACAGAAAATAAAAAAATATTACAAGAATTTTAAACTAATTACACCTAATCTAAGCCCCCTAATAAAAAAAAATAATAAAAAAATAAAAATAAAAGTCCCTACCCTATTCTACATTACAAAGTAATCAGCTCTTTTGCCAGCCCTTAAAAGGGCTTTTTGCGGGGCATTTCCCCAAAGTAATCAGCTCTTTTACCTGTAAAAAAAAAATACAACCCCCCCAACATTAAAACCCACCACCCACACACCCCTACTCTAGCCCACCCAAACCCCCCTTAAAAAAACCTAACACTAACCCCCTGAAGATCTCCCTACCTTGAGTAGTCTTCACCCAGCCAGACCGAAGTCTTCATCCGATGGGGCAGAAGAGAACATCCAGACTGGCAGAAGTCTTCATCCTATCCGGGCAGAAGAGGACATCCGGACCAGCAGACATCTTCATCCAAGCGGCATCTTCTATCTTCATCCATCCGACGAGGAGCGGCTCCATCTTCAAGATCTTCCTGGCTGACGGACTAACGACAAATAACGGTTCCTTTAAATGACGTCATCCAAGATGGGGTCCCTCGAATTCCGATTGGCTGATAGGATTCTATCAGCCAATCGGAATTAAGGTAGGAAAAATCTGATTGGCTGATTGAATCAGCCAATCAGATTCAAGTTCAAGATTCAATCAGCCAATCAGATTTTTCCTACCTTAATTCCGATTGGCTGATAGAATCCTATCAGCCAATAGGAATTCAAGGGACGCCATCTTGGATGACGTCATTTAAAGGAACCGTCATTCATCGTTAGTCCGTCGGCCAGGAGGGATGCTCCGCGCCAGAGGTCTTGAAGATGGAGCCGCTCCTCGTCGGATGGATGAAGATAGAAGATGCCGCTTGGATGAAGATGTCTGCCGGTCCGGATGTCCTCTTCTGCCCGGATAGGATGAAGACTTCTGCCGGTCTGGATGTCCTCTTCTGCCCCATCGGATGAAGACTTCTGCCCAGCTGGGTGAAGACTACTCAAGGTAGGGAGATCTTCAGGGGGTTAGTGTTAGTTTTTTTTAAGGGGGGTTTGGGTGGGTTAGAGTAGGGGTGTGTGGGTGGTGGGTTTTAATGTTGGAGGGGTTGTATTTTTTTTTACAGCTAAAAGAGCTGATTACTTTGGGGCAATGCCCCGCAAAAAGCCCTTTTAAGGGTTGGTAAAAGAGCTGATTACTTTGTAATGTAGAATAGGGTAGGGACGTTTATTATTTATTTTTATTTTTATTTTATTAGGGGGCTTAGATTAGGTGTAATTAGTTTAAAATTCTTGTAATATTTTTTTATTTTCTGTAATTTAGTGTTTTTTTTTAATTTAGTTTAGTTTATTTAATTGTATTTAATTGTAGGTATTTGTAGCTAATTTATTTAATTAATTTAATGATAGTGTAGTGTTAGGTTTAATTGTAACTTAGGTTAGGATTTATTTTACAGGTAATTTTGTATTTCTTTTAGCTAGGTAGTTATTAAATAGTTAATAACTATTTAATAACTATTGTACCTAGTTAAAATAAATACAAAGTTGCCTGTAAAATAAAAATAAATCCTAAAATAGCTACAATATAATTATTAGTTATATTGTAGCTATATTAAGTTTTATTTTATAGGTAAGTATTTAGTTTTAAATAGGAATAATTTAGTTAATAATAGTAATTTTTATTTAGATTTATTAAAATAAAATTTAAGTTAGGGGGTGTTAGGGTTAGTGTTAGACTTAGGTTTAGGGGTTAATAATTTTAATATAGGTGGCGGCAGTATAGGGGGGGCAGGATAGGGGTTAATAAGTTTAATATAGGTGGCGGCGGGGTCCGGGAGCGGCGGTTTAGGGGTTAAACAATTTATTTTGTTGCGGCGGGGTCCGGTATCCGCAGGATAGGGGTTAATTAGTTTATGTAGATGGCGGCGGTATAGGGGGCGGAAGATTAGGGGTTAATATGTATAATGTAGGTTGTGGCGGGGTCCGGGAGCGGCAGTTTAGGGGGTAATAACTTTATTTAGTTGCGGCAGTGTAGGGGGGCAGATTAGGGGTGTTTAGACTCGGGGTACATGTTAGGGTGTTAGGTGTAGACATTTGCCATAGGAATCAATGGGATATCGGGCAGCAGCGAACATGAGCTTTCGCTATGGTCAGACTCCCATTGATTCCTATGGGATCTGCCGCCTCCAGGGCGGCGGATGGAAATCCAGTTACGCTGGCCCGGAATAGTGGCGAGCGTACTTGGTAGTAGTTTGATAACTACCAAAAGTAGTCAGATTGTGCCGAACTTGCGTTCGGAACATCTGTAGTGACGTAAGCATCGATCTGTGTTGGACTGAGTCCGGCGGATCGAAGCTTACGTAACTAGATTCTACTTTTGCCGGACAGTAGGGCTTGATAACTAAGGCGAATCAGCCTCGCCACAAATACGCTGTGGAATTCCAGCGTATTTGCGGTTGACGGCTTGATAACTAGAGGCCAATGACCACTCTTTGTCATAAATTACTGCAACTGCTTCAGAGTTGTTGTGAGCCTCTTGGTAGCCTCTCTGACCAGTTTCCTCCTGGCTCTTTCATCCAGTTTGGAGTGACATCCTGATCCAGAGAGGGTCTGTGTTGTACCAAATAAATTCCACTTCTTAATAATAGACTTCAGTGTGCTTGTAGGCATTGATAAAGCCTTTGATATTTACTTGTATCCAGCTCCTGACTTGTGCCTGTCCACAACATTATCCCGGAGATCTTTTGACAGTGCCTTGCCACCCATAGTTGATTGTTTGCTTCAGTTGCACTACCAGGGACTGCTCCAGGAAAGCTCTTTTTATGCTGAGCTAATCAATATGCCCACATATGATCACAGTTGAAGGTCAAATGACTTTGTGTGTGCTATTGAGAAGCTGATTAGCTACACCTGATTGAGTTTATAAATAATTTTAGGGGTGGGTGATCCTTTTTGAAACTCAGTTATTCTGTTTTTGAATTGTCTTTATTTTTTCCTGACATGTTGGTGTTATATCTTTCACTTAGATGTTATAAGTTGCACTGAGTAATTACAACTGGATAAACAAAAACTGTGTCTGACTTTATTTCAGGCTGCAAAGCAACAAAATGTGCTTATTTTCAAGGGGGGGGGGTGATTCTTTTCAATACCCACTGTATGTATCTCTATGTTAAAACCCTTTGTCTGTCTTTTATTTTCTTCTAACACCTTAGACCTCATAACTTTGAGTACTTAAAAACTTTTTTGTGCAATATTTTTTGTAATTTTTATTAGATGGTGTTTTTATGAGTGTAACCGTACTTTGTAATGTATTTTTTAACCAGAGCATTGAGGATGTGGTACCATTCAAGCGTAAATTGCAATTGTGCTCCCGTTTACTTTCAACTTGTAATACGAGCGGAAAACCCCTTTTCGCTTGCATGTTACTGTTAGTGCTTCACTCATAATCTGGCCCATTAATTGAAAAACAACTTTACAGTATACTGTCCCTATAACTGTAACATGTTTAATTAAAATGTTTATATTGTATGAAAAAAGGGCCCAATTATCAAAGGTTAATTTTATGTGCTGAGAATTTATTATATCTGTTTTCAGTGTTTCACCTGTCATTGTAAAAAGCAATATGCAAGGTGCTTTAGACTGTAGAGTATAAGTTCTGACCTATTTGCAATTTACGGTGAATGCTATCACCCATGAGTAATCATGTATCTCTTGTACTTTCCATTATTATTTAATGAGTGTATTTGCAATCTAAAACAGTTTTGTGATTCTCAAACATTTTTTGAAAACGTCAATATATATATATTTTTTTTAAAGTAATCTTATCGCTGTACTGAAAGGGTATGAGAAAATGTGCAAGTTGTATAAGTCATTAGAATAAGATTTGATTTGCAACGTTTCCTTTTTATAATGACATATCCACAGTCACATTTACAACTTTGCAAGATATTGGATCACGTTACAGAACTAAATCAATAAGAATAAAGGTGGCCCCCTAGACACTGGGCGAAGCTAAGAGGGAAGGGTCCAGGAAGAAGGGAGGCCCCTGGGGGAGTTTATTGGGCCGTAGGGAGTTGTTCTGTGGGCAGTTATAAGGGCACAGATGCAGGTCACTTGATTGTGGTGGCACTATCTACCACCCGCCCTCCACTTTTTTTTTTCATTTGCAGGTCATTTTGTATTGTCGCAGTTTGAAGGCAGAGATTAGGAATGGGCGAATGCGGTTAAAACGAAATTTGAATGTTAGAATAAATATTCCTTTGTATATTCGTTTCACATCAAATTAAATATCGATACAAATTTAATTTCTTTAAAATTTCAAAATTAAATGTTGCTTTTGATTTCAAATGTTGCTTTCGATGTCAAATATTCATAATAGTCCAAATATACACATTCAAATTTCGAATGTGCATATTCACTATTTTATGAACATTCGTTATCAATTGCTGAAATTTCGAAGTGCATACATTAATTCGAATTGAAATTGAATTTCTACATTTTGAATTGCATAAATTATTTCGAAATTAAATGTTATAACTAACAAAGCATACATAAAATTCAAATATTTGAATGAAAATGACCAAATGTTAATTAAAATTTGAAAGCCAATATTCAAAAGTAAAATGTGAGAATGTTTAATACACATTCGAAATTCGATTTGAATGGACAAATGTATAAAAATTTGTTTTAAATTTCGAGTGTTGCAAAATATCTGCCCATCCCTAGCAGGGCTGCTTGTCTTCCTTTGGGTCAGGCAATTTGAGTATGGCCATTGATAGCAAAATGTTGCCTCCCCACAGGGTGGAAGAGTTTGGAGGGTAGCTCTTGTGGCACAGGGTTCCCTTGAGCGGGATGATTAAGAAATGGGGTTAACTGATTCAGCAGGTTCTTCTTGTTGTGTCCAGATGTTTCAGGTTACGGCCAAGTTCTTGGGAAAAGAGGGGCTGAGAAAGTTGGACTAGCACCACTTGTTTTTGTTGAGCGTTATAACGGTTAATAAAGGTTATGGGGCCTATTTATGAAAGGCCTGTCGGACATGATCCGACATTGCGGATCATGTCTGACAGACCTCGCTGAATGTGGAGAGCAATATGCTCTCAGCATTCAGCATTGCACCAGCAGCTTTTGTGAACTGCTGGTGCAACACCGCCCCCTGCAAATTTGCGGCCAGGGGTGTGTCAATCAACCCGATCGTATTCGATCGGGTGGAATTGCAGCGATGTCTGTCCACCTCTTCAGAGAAGGTGGACAGGTTATGGAGCAGCGGTCTTTAGACCGCTGCTTCATAACTGGCGTTTCTGGCGAGACTGAAGGCTCACTAGAAACACGGAGCTTCAAGCTCCATACGAAAGTGTTGTGTTGTTATTTAGTGGGGGTATATTTTAGGGGTGTTTTGTTGGGAGCCTGGCAATACTTGACGACTCAAGTGGTCAAATATTTAATGAATATCACACATTATTTAAATGAACATTAAAGTGCTAAACACAACATAATGGTTTCTACTTACTATGCTATCGTTTTTATTTTCTAAACTGTTCTCTTATTTTGACATTTTACAGGTTGATGAAGCTCTGCATCATCATACTGGGCACCACTATCTTGGAGTGCAAATATTCTTGCACTCTGTGACGGGAGCTGATGATTGGTGGCTGAACATATATGCCTCTTGGCTAACTAATGTGTTTAGCTAGCTCCCTGTAGTTCATTGCTGCTCCTTAAAATAAGGATACCAAGAGAATGAAGCAAAATTGATAATATAAGTAAATTGGAAAGTTATTCAAAAATGTATGCTATATCTTAAATATGAATAAAAAAAAAATAAAAAAAATCATGTCCCTTTAAATTAAGATTTATATGAAGCATCTACACACATACAGACACACAGCATTTGCAACAGGAACCTTGACTTTTTTTTAGTGAGCAAACTTGTTTTAAAAAAGTTGCTATCATTTACAAACATTGTGCAGAATTTAAACAGTACAAGCACAATACAAGCTCAGAATTTTAAATAGGCAAATATTAGAGAATTGTCTCAATTATCAAAAGGTGAAAATAGCTACTTTTCTATCAGCTAGATTACGAGTTTTGCGTTATGATTGAAAAGCATTGTTTTGCTTCATAACGCTGCTTTTTCCCTATCGCTGCTATTACAAGTCTTGTCGGTATAGGTGTACCGCACACCTTTTAGCCTGTCACGCAACGTCAGTACCACACTTTTTAAAAAGTCCTTTTTTCAATGGGACTCCCATAGCGCTGGTATTACGAGTTTGCCTGGGAGGCCAAAAAGTGAGCGGTACACTCTATAACCACAAGATCTGTACCGCCATCTAAAGTCAGTAGTTATGGATTTTGCACTACAAAGCTGTAACATAAAACTCATAACTAAAGTGTTAAATAGTACACTAACACCCTTAAACTACCTATTAACCCCTAAACCGAGGCACTCCCACATCACAAACACTTAAATAAAATTATTAACCCCTAATCTGCCGCTCCGGACATCGCCACCACAATTTTTTTTATTATTCCGCCACTCCCCGACATCGTTGCCACTATAATAAACCTATTAACCCCTAAACAGCTGCCCTCCCGCATCGCAAACACTATTTAAAGATTATTAACCCTTAATCTGCCATCCACCAACACTGCCGCTATTATAAACCTATTAACCACTAAACTGCAAGCCCCCCACAACGAAATATACTTAAATAAATTATTAACCCCTAAACCTCTGACCTCCCACATCACTAACTCTACATAAATATATGAACCCCTAAACCTAACCCTAGCGTAACCCTAAGTCTAACCCTAACCCTAACACCCCCTAACTTAAATATAATTAAAATAAAGCTAAATAAAGCTTACAATTATTGCCTAAATAATTCCTATTTATAACTAAATACTTACCTGTAAAATAAAACCTAAGCTAGCTACAATATAACTAATAGTTATATTGTAGCTATCTTAAGTTTTATTTTTATTGCACAGGTAAGTTTGTATTTATTTTAACTAGGTAGACTAGTTAGTAAATAATTATTAACTATTTAATAACTAACTAGTTAAAATAAATACAAAGTTACATGTAAAATAAAACCTAACCTGCCTTACACTAAAAACTAACATTACAATAAAATAAAATAAATTAAATTATTAAAATACAATTTTCTAAATTACAAAAAAATAAACACTAAATTACAAAAAATAAAAAAATAAATTATCAAAAATAAAAATGAATTACTCCTAATCTTATAGCCCTATCAAAATAAAAAGCCCCGCCCCCAAATAAAAAAATCCCTAGCCTACACTTAACTGCCAATGGCCCTTAAAAGGGCCTTTTGCGGGGCATTGCCCCAAAGAAATAAGCTATTTTACCTGTAAAAAAATACAAACACCTCCCAACAATAAAACGCACCACCCAACCAACCCCCCCAAATAAAAACCTATCTAAATAAACCTAAGCTAACCATTGCCCTGAAAAGGGCATTTGGATGGGCATTGCCCTTAAAAGGGCATTTAGCTCTTTTACATTGCCCAAACCCTGAGCTAAAAAAAAAAACACCCAAAAAATCCTTAAAAAAACCTAACACTTACCCCCGACGATCCACTTACAGTTATCAAAGTCCGGATATCCATCCTCATCCAAGTGGCAAGAAGTCTTCATCCAGGAGGCCTCTTTGATATTTATCCATCCGGCGAAGTCCTCATCCAATCGAGAAAAGGTCTTCATCCAGACGGCATCTTCTATCTTCATCCATCCGGCGCGGAGCGGGTCCATCTTCAAGACATCTGGCACGGAGCATCCTCTTGTTACGGTCGTCGGCATCAACTGAAGGTTCCCTTTGTGACGTCATCCAAGATGGCATCCCTTACATTCCTATTGGCTGAAAGATTTCTATCAGCCAATAGGAATTAAAGGGGAAAAAATCCTATTGGCTGTTTCAATCAGCCAATAGGATTGAGCTCTCATTCTATTGGCTGTTTCCCCTTTCATTGCTATTGGCTGATAGAAATCTTTAAGCCAATAGGAATGTAAGGGATGCCATCTTGGATGACGTCACTTAAAGGGAACCTTCAGATGAAGCAGACGACTGTACGAAGAGGATGCTCCACGCCGGATGTCTTGAAGATGGACCTGCTCCGCGCTGGATGGATGAAGATAGAAGATGCCGCCTGGATGAAGACTTCTTCTCGCTTGGATGAGGACTTTGCCGGATGGATGAGGATGGATGTCCGGACTTTGATTACTGTAAGTGGATCGTCGGGGGTTAGTGCTTTTAAGGACCATTGGCTGTTTAGTGTAGGCTAGTTTTTTTTTATTTGGAGGGGCTTTTTTATTTTGATAGGACTATTAGATTAGGAGTAATTCGTTTTTATTTTTGATAATTTCATTTTTTATTTTTTGTAATTTAGCGTTTATTTTTTTTGTAATTTAGAAAATTGTATTTTAATAATTTCATTTATTTTATTTTATTGTACAGGTAACTTTGTATTTATTTTAACTAGGTAGCTAGTAAATAGTTAATAACAAACAAATGCAAACTTGCCTGTGAAATAAAAATAAAACCTAAGATAGCTACAATATAACTATTTGTTATAGTGTAGCTATCTTAGGTTTTATTTTACAGGTAAGTATGTATTTAGTTTTAAATCGGAATTATTTAGGTAATAATTGTAAGGTTTATTTAGCTTTATTTTAATGTTAGGGGTAGCAGATTAGGGGTTAATAACTGTATGTAGGTGGCGGCGATATCGGGAGCGGCTGATTAGGGGTTAATAGTTTTATTTAGGTGGCAGCGATGTTAAGGACAGCAGATAAGGGATTAATAACATGTAGGTGGTGGCGATGATAGGGGTGGCAGATTAGGGGTGTTTAGACATGGTTTTTATGTTAGGGTGTTAGGTAACATTTTCTTTCCCCATAGACATCAATGGGGATTCGTTACAGAGCTTTTCTTTCCGCAATTGCAGGTGTTAGGCTTTTTTTTTGCCGGCTCTCCCCAGTGATGTCTATGGGGAAATTGTACACAAGCACGTCAAAGCAGTGATTGTATTTGGGTGCGGTATGGAACTCAACGCAACCATATCGCCCGCACAAGTCTGTTTTTTGTAAACTTGTAATAGCAGCACTATAGAGAAGTGAAATAATGCTGCTTTTGTGGCGGTCGTTAATTTCCCTATATCGCTCAAAACTCGTATTCTAGCTGTATGTCTCTTAACATTGAAAATTATTAGTCAAACCTGCAGCAAAAAAACCCATTGGCACTCTTTATGGCATGCAGATAGATTTTAGTGTCGCATTTTGTTTTGTTTTTTAACACAAGCGGTGGTTGCTGAAATATAAAAGTTTAAAAATATAACTTAAAGGGACATGAAATCCAAATTTTTTCTTTCATGATTCAGATAGAGAGTACAATTTTAAACACCTTTCTAATTTACTTCTATTATCTAATTTGCTTTATTCTCCTGGTATCATTTGTTGAAGTAGCACCAATACACTAATGGTTTCTAACTAACTCATGGGTGAGCCAATCACAATCTATATATATATATACAGTATATGCAGCCGCCAATCAACAGCTAGAACCTAGGTTCTCTGCTGCTCATGAGCCTGCCTAGATAAACCTTTCAGCAAAGGATAACAAGAAAGGGAAGCAAATTAAATAATAGAAGTAAATTGGAAAGTTGTTTAAAATTGAATTCTCTATCTGAATCATGAAAGAAAAATTTGGGGTTTCATGTCCCTTTAAGACACACTCAGTAGCAGTCTTTGGAAGCAAATGATTGTGTGAGTTGTAGCCCTATATATTAGTCTGTATGGTGCCGTAGCCTGGAAGACAATGCTTTATATATAGGTGAAGTTTGACTACATACACATACTACGTACACACACGCATACTATATACACATTACACATAAATATTCTACAAAACACCTCCTTACACTACACAAACACACCACGTCACACCACGCCACACCACGCCACACCACGTCACACCATGTCACAACACGTCACACCACGCCACACCACGTCACACCATGTCACACCACGTCACACCACGCCATATCACATGACAGTGGTTTCTATAATATCACGTACAACAAAAGAGGCCTTATAGTCAGTCTGAAAGAGGATACCATTTGTATTTCAACAAAGAAAAAAAAGATTTTTAGATGAGATCAGTTTCCACTCTTTATTCAAGATGTATACTTTGGCATTGAATAATTGGATTTTTACTGTAGGATAAAAAAGTTTTTTTTGGAACTAGTATTTGATTTTGCAATTAACAGTACTTTTAAATTCTTTCATATTATATCTCTTGAGATATTAAAACCAAATAATATGTTATCTTTAAATAATTTAAAAGCAGTTGTGCTCATTAATTCACTCTGGAGATGCATATATTTATTTTATATTAATTAAAATATATATATAATCTAATGTATGCATTCCAGCTAATACAGGAGGTTAAAAATAACAATAAACATTGAGAATGAATATCTAAAATATTTTTTTCCTTATTTCATATAGTTGGCATAATCCCACTTGAAATTAAATGTGAAAAGCAATAAGCATTTAATTTGTGTCTGACTCATCATTTTAAGGTATTTTTTTATTAGATTCTATAAAAATTGAAATTGTTAACCTGCATCGGGAAATTTCATTATGACTGTATCATTTTTCATGTACTCTCTTTAAGAATATTATTTGTAAAGCCATTTTACATCAAAATGTGAAAATATGGTAGCAAATAAGTCATGAAAGTAAGATTCCAAAAAAGCCAATATAGGGCGAGATTACGAGTGGCGCACTAACAGTTACGTGCGAGCAAAAAGGGGTTTCTCAAAGTACAGTTAAATATATATATATATACTTGTGTACATATATATTTATATGCATATATATGTATTTACAGACAAATAAACATAAATATGCAATATTCATATCTAAAAAGTGTTATACTGTGTATTTACTGTAAATATTTCACATTCCAATGTTCTTCACATAGCATATGTTCTATGTATTTTTAAATAGATCTTCCTATATATATATATATATATATATATATATATATATATATATATATATATATATATGTATATATCTATACCTATATATAAATATATAGATAAATACTGTACCAAAACACCAACAGATACATATAAATAAATATGTGTGTATATATATATATATATATATATATATGTGTGTATATGTGTGTATTTATGAATAAATATAACATATTATGCTATGTAAAAAACATTGGAATGTGAAATATTAATATTTTCATGTCGGGTTAGCGCACTTGAGAATATACGATCAGGTTTACGTGCGAGTAGAATGTTAGGTTTTTTTCCACTTTTCTTGCTTTATTGATTTCTATGGGGGGAAATACGTTAATGTGGTTGTAATAGTCGAAGTTTGTCTTTTTGGGCACATCGAGGATAGCGCGAACGAGAACCTTTTACTTTCAACTTGCAATACGAGCGCTACCGACTCATGCAAAAAGCTTACTTCTAGCAGAGTTAGCACACGAGAGGGAGCATTAAATACTGCTCCAATTGTAATCTGGCCCAAAGTGTAATTTTTACTCGTCATCATATTTTTTAATATTAAAATAATGAATAGTTGTAGAAAATGAGCTTTATATGTATAACAATAAATTACGGACAACACCAGCTGCCTTTAGTGCCAATCAGCTCACCATTATTGTGTTCTATATCCTATTCTGTCTAAATTATTGGTGGTCTCTTTTTCATCTTTCAATTTTTAAATGATATTTAGAAGCATATCCCCCACATTGGATTTACCAAATCAATCTAGGACTAAGAAGCTTAGCATGAGACAAGGGGGGCTGCAGAACTGCTGCTCCATAATTTGTCCACCTTCTCTGAGGCTGCAGACATCAATCCGCCCAATCATATACGATCCGGATGATTGACACCCCGTGCTAGCGGCCGATTGGCCGAGAATCTGCAGGGGACGGCATTGCACGAACAGTTCACAAGAACTGCTTGTGCAATTGATAAATACGCTGTCTGCATTTATCGATGTGTGGCAGCTATGATACGCTACATCGTATCATGTCTGCTCGCACTTTCATAAATTGGCCCCAAGGAGTCAAAAGTTTTCAGTGCATACAGAAAAAGGAGCGCTCTACCAGGAACGAACAACAGCTCAGTAGCTTGTTACATGGCGAGTTACCACCTAAGAGACACTTCTTTTAGCCCAGTTGTGCTTTTCACAGGGGAAAACTTTCCTGAAGTATATCAGTCTGATCCCGCCTAAGTAAGGTCAGTCCAGCCCCTGAACAAGCCTTTTGTGGGCCTCGTCATTGAGGTGCAGCCATATCCATCTGAACAATTCATACAGAAAGAGAAGCTCTCTACCAGTAACAAACAACTGCAGCCTCTTTTAGCTCAATTGTGCTTTTCACAGTGAAGAACTTTCCTGAAGTATATCAGTCTTTTCAGTGGGCAGATTCAAGATGGACAGGGCTGAGTGCTAGTGATATATAGATTGAGTAAGGTGTGGCCTAGGGTGGGAGTTTCATGGGCAGGGTTAGTGCAGTTTAGGGGCAGTTCTCTAGA
Source organism: Bombina bombina (assembly GCF_027579735.1). Classification (NCBI taxonomy): domain Eukaryota; kingdom Metazoa; phylum Chordata; class Amphibia; order Anura; family Bombinatoridae; genus Bombina; species Bombina bombina. The sequence continues at coordinate 165,183,353 of NC_069503.1, read as the reverse complement.
ATTAATCAGTGATGTTTTGTTTTTTGTTTTTTTCCAAACCAAACTCTCACCAAATGACTTCTTCCTATCACTTTTATTGAAGGTTAATGCAGTAGTTTTATTTACTGTTTTTTTTTTTTTTTTTTACTAAAAACCTGTTTGTAAAACTAACATGTCAAAAAAAATTACAGCAGCATGAAAATAGCCGAATGATAATTAATAAAGCTGCATTGATCTCATATCTGTTCACTTCTCTGTGCATAGAACAAATACCAACATCCTAAAAATGCCTTGAAAACCTTACAAAACCAATTGAAATGGGAAAAATACACCCTCTATAAAACATGTCCACTCAACCATATGTGCAGAGGAAAACAACGAAAAAGTTAAATAAGGAGAGAAAGAAAAAACAAAACGGGTCAATTTTGCCAACTTTGAAATAGCATAACTGTGGTGGTTAGATACTTCACAAGGGCAATAAAGTCTTCATAAATTCGGCATGCTTGTCCAAGGTTTAGGTGTCCAGAGAGGGGGAACAAATGCCCCCCTGTAATTTTGCTTCCTGTATCTAAGCTTAAAGGGACAGTCAAGTCCAAAAAAAACTTTCATGATTTAAATAGGGCATGCAATTTTAAACAACTTCCCAATTTACTTTTATCACCGCTTTGTTCTCTTGGTATTCTTAGTTGAAAGCTAAAACTAGGAGGTTCATATGCTAATTTCTTAGACCTTGAAGACTGCCTCTAATCTGAATACATTTTGACCACTAGAGGGCATTAGTTCACATGTTTCATATAGATAACATTGAGCTCATGCACGTAAAGTGACCTAGGACTGAGCACTGATTGGCTAAACTGCATGTCTGTCAAAAGAACTGAAATAAGGGGCAGTCAGCAGAAGCTTAGATACAAGATAATTACAGATGTAAAAAGTATATTAATATAACTGTGTTGGTTGTGCAAAACTGGGGAATGGGTAATAAAGGGATTATCTTTCTTTTTAAACAACAAAAATTCTGGTGTTTACTGTCCCTTTAAGTACAGTACTCACTTAAGGCAACTCTTTCAATGTGAATCTGCTACCATTTTTTTTTTTTTTTTTTTTTTTTTATTAAGGTTCACCAAACAGTACAAAAAGAATGAAACAAACATCAATACACAACAATGACACCTTAATTCCATTGACAGTGATTGGTACATAGCGTAAAAGATGTTGTAAAGCTAGGAGTTATATCCATCCAACTGTGCAATAATGAGAGATAATCTTCAGCCCTTTATAGTCACATATCACTTTAGGAAGATAACTAAAAATAAATGGTCCCTTATCGGACCCTAGCTGAGAGGTGGAACCTAATTTTCCTTTTTTTTTTATATATAACATTATGTGCAGATAAGTATGTTGGCCAGAAGAATCCGGCGAGGAAAAGAGATAAAGTAGGAAGATGAGAAAGAATGAAGAGGGGGAGGAGAGAAAAAAAAAATGATGGGGGGGGGGTAGGGCGATACCATAAGGCAGGGTTTGCTCTCAGGGGGAAAGACTTTATCCCCCATATGAGTGGCCAGCAGTGCTATATGATTTTGTTCCAGTATGCTACTAAAAGTTCATGGATGTCTAATTTGTGAACTTTCGGGTAGTGGTATCTCTCGAGCAGTAACATGTCTTCCACCTGATTCCGCCATTCTTGTTCTGAGGGGGTTGTTTGTGTTTTCCAGTATTTTGGAATGATCTTTTTGGCCGCGGTCAGCATCAACAGAAACAGTGCTCGCTTGCCCCTTGCTGTAAATTGGGGTATGCAACAGAATAATATTGTCTCAGGCACCAGTGGAACTGTTGTGCCTAATACCTGCTACCATTTTTAAACTCTATCCCGCTCATTTGTACAAACGATACTCTTCTGCTGCGCAAGATGCAAATAATATTACTATGTTGGGGGCATTTTATTTTTTACACTCCCTCTCAAGAAAATGTTCTGTAATTGCCTTTTTTCTAGCAAATATTAAAATGTATGATAATGGAGCACTCAAAGAGAGCTAAAGTACAGCCGTATTGGACAGAAAATACCAGATTAAAGTAGACTATAGCAAGCGCAGAAGATTAACCACAAATGCCTAATCTATAAATCCTATATTAAATACAAAGCAGTACTGCAAATAAATTACTAAAAATAAATGCAATCAATGAAATGCGGATAAAAAATGCGATTAAAAATGGGTATATTTATATAGAGCAACTCATAAGTATGTTTATAAAAAATACCTTTCATAAATATACTGAAATTCATAAAAATACATTTAATACAATAAGTAAAAGGTCGACCTTAATATCTCATAAAACATGCATCAGTTAATACAATAAAATACAAAAATCAAAGTTTACAAAAAACAAAGTGCAGAATACACTGGTTCTGTGTGTCCAATCGAACAAATGTAAAATAGTCTGTAAGAGAGTCTTTTAGTCCTTTGTGCTTGCAAACTTGAGTATCCGTGTAGACGACAAGCCTCCTAGTGACAAAGGACAGATTCCTTAAGGCAGTGTGTAGAGCCTTATGTGAAATAAATAATCTGTACTCACAGTTAAGAAAGTCGATATCTGCAAAAGTATGATGCCCAGGTGCATATACTTGTAAGTTCAATAGTCCCAAAGGATCACCACACTATATAATTGATAACAATTTGATGATAAAAATTATTTATATACGATATGAATGTAAGCGTATATAGTAAGTAACAAGTATTAACTATTCGCAATCCTGGAGCCTTCAATCCTACCAGCGGCAGCTAACTGAATAACCCCTAAGAACTGACAGGATGATTTGTAATCAGGCTGAACAGTCTAGGGTGCCGTGGGCCGAAAATTCAGATACACCGTCTGGTCACAGGAATATCGGCTCTATGCGATACTAGATATTAACTCAGTGAGCGGAGTGGTTAAGAGCAACGCGTTTCAATTTTTCAATCTTTGTCAAGCTCGTTACCGGAATACTCTTTCCCGGGTAAATATATACCTATATCTGCGTGCTGATTGGAGTGATTCCTAACCAATCATGATCGCTGCAGGCGCTAACTGTCAGTCTTTCTTTGTTCTAAGCCGCGGCCAAGAAACAAATGGCAAGTTGCCATGCCAACATTAAAACTTACAACTTGCTAAATAAATAGTGAGAAATATACAAACCACTACTTGAACTGTCCTAAACAAACTTGAAAATCAGATTAGAAATGTCAATTATAATAAATATTTAAAAAATATAAAAAACACACATAACAACCGAATCGAGTAAAACTGCCAGAGGATATCACAATTAATAATTAAAACAGTTTTGGAAGCTTATTAAAATATTTATATAAAATTCTAATAAGGTGATAGGTATCCTCAGAATATAGATATGAAAAATATTATTTAAATACATTTTATTTAGATAAATTTATAGAGAATACGGAAAAAATCATGAAAAACATATTTGACATTATAACTAAAGTATAATATAATAAGATTAAATATATAGATATAAAATCTTATTAAAATTTATAAAAATTTATAAAAATTGGAGTAATGAAATCATATATAAAAATACTAGTCTTACTTTAACAATATTATTATAAAAAGCAACCTAGGTCAAACTCAAGATTTAGACCATTTGGAGTTAATGTTCTAAGCTCAAATATCCACTTGGCTTCTAATTTGAGAAGTTCATTTAATACATTACTCCCTCTCCAGTTAGGTTTTATTTTGTCAATCACAGTGTAGCTAAAGTGCTTAGTGTTCCCATTATTGCATCTTTTAAAATGTTTAGGGACAGGGAGATCTTTGTTCCTTTCGAGGTTCATGTTTTCAATTGAGTTTAGATGTTCCCTAATTCTATCACGTATAGGCCTAGTGGACTCACCTATATATTGAATCCCACACGAACACTCTAATAAATAAACCACATTTGAGTCAGTGCATCTGTATAAGTTTTTGATTTTATATACCTTATTTGTAATTGTTGATTTAAATTCTTTTCTTTTAGTTGAGTGTTTGCAGGCCTTGCAGCTCAAGCAAGGGAAAAAACCCACAATTTTGTCACCTTTCAAATCTATATCATTTGGGGAACTAGTTGTTTTCTTCAAATCAGTAGGTGCTAAGTAATTTTTCAGATTCTTGCATTTCTTATATATTACACTAGGTTGATTTGGCAAACATGGGCCAATCACTTCATCAGACTTTAAAACGTGCCAATGTTTTTTGAGGATTCTTTCTAATTTTTTGTTATCCTCATTGTATTGTGTAATAAACGGGACTTTTAGTTCACCATCTTCTCGTATAGTGGCAACATTAGTTTTACTCTGTTTTCTACTCAATAAGAGATCCCTATTCATATTAGCAGCCTCGGTTCTTGCATTTTCTATTAATTCTACATTGTATCCCTTATTGATAAATTTATTCACCAAAATTTGTGATTGTTGATTATAATCTAAATCTTCCATGCAATTTTTCCTAATTCGCATGAATTGACTTTTTGGAATGTTTTTCTTCCATTTATCCAAATGGCAGCTTTCTGCATGTATATAGCCATTGGCGTCTACGGGCTTAAAATGAGTTTTTGTTACAATCTTGTTATTTATAATATTTATTTGTAAATCTAGAAAGTTTATACTCGATTCTTGTATTTCAAACGTGAATTTCAGATTTTTTTCATTATTATTCATTCTCGAGAAGAACCATTCCAAATCAGTTTTGTTGCCTCTCCATATAATAAATATATCATCTATATAACGTTTATAGGAGACCAGATTTGCCCCCAGATCTGTGGAGTCAAGAAATATTCTCTCCCACAGACCCATAAATAAGTTAGCATAACTAGGGGCAAATCTGGTCCCCATCGCTGTCCCACATAATTGCAAGTAAAATTTTCCATCAAAGTTAAAATAATTGTGAGACAGAATAAATCTAATACTCTCAATTAAAAAAGATTTTTGTTCTGCTGGAAGTGTGTCATCTTTATTCAAATAAAATGTGATTGCTTCAAGCCCTAATTCGTGTTGGATACACGTGTATAGCGCTGAAACGTCACATGTGGCTAAAAGACATTCTTCATCCCATTCAATATCCTCCAGCATTCTCAGGACATCAGTAGAGTCCTTCAAGTATGAAGGAAGGCTTTTTACGTGATCTTGCAAAAATATATCTATATATTCTGAGAGATTCGCTGTAATTGATTCAATACCCGAGACAATTGGTCTCCCAGGGGGGTCAGAAATATCCTTATGAATTTTTGGGAGACAATATAGGAGTGGAATTTTCAGACATTTAGGTATGAGGTAACTACTCTCCTTATCATTTAAGATACCTATATTGTTTGCCCTCCTCACTAAAGCATTCAGTTCTGTTAAAAAATCGTCAGTAGGATTCTTTTTTAGAATTTTATAAGTTTCTTTATCATTCAGTAGATTATAACACATACCGAGATAGCGGTCCTTATCCATAAGGACTATCCCCCCCCCCCTTTGTCCGCTGGTTTCACTATTATTGTGTTATTAAGTTCTAAGTCCTTTATTTCTGATAATTGTGCTTTAGTTAGATTTGCCTTTCTGTGTCCTGTTTTTTTCAACTCCAAATTTTGTATATCTTTGGTAACTAACCTCTCAAAAGTCTCGATTGCCCCTCCTTTTATATGTTTGGGGTAAAAACGAGATTTTTCTTTTAGATTTGAATGTTTGAATGTCTCATCTCCCTGTTCTAGAGTATTAGTTCTCTCATATGGAGTTCTTAAAAACCATTTTTTAACCGTTAGGTTTCTAATAAATTTGTGTGCGTCTATAAATGCACCAAATGTATTCACCCTATTCGATGGGGCGAAAGAAAGGCCTTTATTTAGAACCTCAGTTTGTTTCTCTGTTAATTCAATTTTGCTCAAATTGTATATATTACTCCTATCTTCATTTAGAACCTTTTCGTTTTTGGATTTCTGTACTCCTCTCCCTCTTCTCCCCCGTTTTCTGAAGCCCTTCTTTTTCTTTGGCTTTGATGTGTGTGTTGTAGATTTACCTCCTCCCAATTTTGATCTCTCTCTAAAAAATGATTCTGTCTTGTTCCTGAATCACTTGGGCCTTGTGTTAGTTGTTCATTGAGTAAAGAATTTTCATTTAATTCTTCTTGATCAGGGAAAGTTAGAGGTTGGAATCTATTTTTATTTTTTAAAGAGACATTTTTTGGGGAGCCGAAATCATTACTTCTAAATGCATGTCGATTACGTGTGTGCCACTGGTTTGGAGTATTTCTCCAATTGTTATTAAAATTTCTATTTGTATTGTTATTATATGTGCTTTCCCTAAATTGATCCCTTGGGTTGGAATCTAGAGTCTTAGAATGAGCATTTTGCCAATGGTTAGTTCTATTTGGTGGGTACTGGGTATATCCAGACTCATAATCTCTATTCTGTCTCCAGTAGTTCCCACTTCTATTTTCAAAACTGACGTGTTCTCTATCATTGGGGTAATATCCACCATTGTACACTCTAGGTTGTTCATATTGTATATGCTGACTATAATCAGCATGTCTCAATCTTGATTGAGGCCAAGTACCTTGTTCCCTTCTAAATGGTTTAATGCCATTATCATTTCCAAACCTTAGGTTATTAGAGTTATAAGACATCATCTTTGGTTTATTTTGGAAACTAGGTTGTTTATATTGATGTTGAGCATTTTCATCTCTAATTGGTTTTTTATCTTTCATTTGTATATTAGGTTCTACTGGTGGATTATTAATTGTAGTATTAGGAGATGCTTTTTTAATGTTATTGTGTCTCCATGTATGAGTAATATAACATTCATTATTAGGTTCGATTTTTTAACAGAACTGAATGCTTTAGTGAGGAGGGCAAACAATATAGGTATCTTAAATGATAAGGAGAGTAGTTACCTCATACCTAAATGTCCGAAAATTCCACTCCTATATTGTCTCCCAAAAATTCATAAGGATATTTCTGACCCCCCTGGGAGACCAATTGTCTCGGGTATTGAATCAATTACAGCGAATCTCTCAGAATATATAGATATATTTTTGCAAGATCACGTAAAAAGCCTTCCTTCATACTTGAAGGACTCTACTGATGTCCTGAGAATGCTGGAGGATATTGAATGGGATGAAGAATGTCTTTTAGCCACATGTGACGTTTCAGCGCTATACACGTGTATCCAACACGAATTAGGGCTTGAAGCAATCACATTTTATTTGAATAAAGATGACACACTTCCAGCAGAACAAAAATCTTTTTTAATTGAGAGTATTAGATTTATTCTGTCTCACAATTATTTTAACTTTGATGGAAAATTTTACTTGCAATTATGTGGGACAGCGATGGGGACCAGATTTGCCCCTAGTTATGCTAACTTATTTATGGGTCTGTGGGAGAGAATATTTCTTGACTCCACAGATCTGGGGGCAAATCTGGTCTCCTATAAACGTTATATAGATGATATATTTATTATATGGAGAGGCAACAAAACTGATTTGGAATGGTTCTTCTCGAGAATGAATAATAATGAAAAAAATCTGAAATTCACGTTTGAAATACAAGAATCGAGTATAAACTTTCTAGATTTACAAATAAATATTATAAATAACAAGATTGTAACAAAAACTCATTTTAAGCCCGTAGACGCCAATGGCTATATACATGCAGAAAGCTGCCATTTGGATAAATGGAAGAAAAACATTCCAAAAAGTCAATTCATGCGAATTAGGAAAAATTGCATGGAAGATTTAGATTATAATCAACAATCACAAATTTTGGTGAATAAATTTATCAATAAGGGATACAATGTAGAATTAATAGAAAATGCAAGAACCGAGGCTGCTAATATGAATAGGGATCTCTTATTGAGTAGAAAACAGAGTAAAACTAATGTTGCCACTATACGAGAAGATGGTGAACTAAAAGTCCCGTTTATTACACAATACAATGAGGATAACAAAAAATTAGAAAGAATCCTCAAAAAACATTGGCACGTTTTAAAGTCTGATGAAGTGATTGGCCCATGTTTGCCAAATCAACCTAGTGTAATATATAAGAAATGCAAGAATCTGAAAAATTACTTAGCACCTACTGATTTGAAGAAAACAACTAGTTCCCCAAATGATATAGATTTGAAATGTGACAAAATTGTGGGTTTTTTCCCTTGCTTGAGCTGCAAGGCCTGCAAACACTCAACTAAAAGAAAAGAATTTAAATCAACAATTACAAATAAGGTATATAAAATCAAAAACTTATACAGATGCACTGACTCAAATGTGGTTTATTTATTAGAGTGTTCGTGTGGGATTCAATATATAGGTGAGTCCACTAGGCCTATACGTGATAGAATTAGGGAACATCTAAACTCAATTGAAAACATGAACCTCGAAAGGAACAAAGATCTCCCTGTCCCTAAACATTTTAAAAGATGCAATAATGGGAACACTAAGCACTTTAGCTACACTGTGATTGACAAAATAAAACCTAACTGGAGAGGGAGTAATGTATTAAATGAACTTCTCAAATTAGAAGCCAAGTGGATATTTGAGCTTAGAACATTAACTCCAAATGGTCTAAATCTTGAGTTTGACCTAGGTTGCTTTTTATAATAATATTGTTAAAGTAAGACTAGTATTTTTATATATGATTTCATTACTCCAATTTTTATAAATTTTTATAAATTTTAATAAGATTTTATATCTATATATTTAATCTTATTATATTATACTTTAGTTATAATGTCAAATATGTTTTTCATGATTTTTTCCGTATTCTCTATAAATTTATCTAAATAAAATGTATTTAAATAATATTTTTCATATCTATATTCTGAGGATACCTATCACCTTATTAGAATTTTATATAAATATTTTAATAAGCTTCCAAAACTGTTTTAATTATTAATTGTGATATCCTCTGGCAGTTTTACTCGATTCGGTTGTTATGTGTGTTTTTTATATTTTTTAAATATTTATTATAATTGACATTTCTAATCTGATTTTCAAGTTTGTTTAGGACAGTTCAAGTAGTGGTTTGTATATTTCTCACTATTTATTTAGCAAGTTGTAAGTTTTAATGTTGGCATGGCAACTTGCCATTTGTTTCTTGGCCGCGGCTTAGAACAAAGAAAGACTGACAGTTAGCGCCTGCAGCGATCATGATTGGTTAGGAATCACTCCAATCAGCACGCAGATATAGGTATATATTTACCCGGGAAAGAGTATTCCGGTAACGAGCTTGACAAAGATTGAAAAATTGAAACGCGTTGCTCTTAACCACTCCGCTCACGGAGTTAATATCTAGTATCGCATAGAGCCGATATTCCTGTGACCAGACGGTGTATCTGAATTTTCGGCCCACGGCACCCTAGACTGTTCAGCCTGATTACAAATCATCCTGTCAGTTCTTAGGGGTTATTCAGTTAGCTGCCGCTGGTAGGATTGAAGGCTCCAGGATTGCGAATAGTTAATACTTGTTACTTACTATATACGCTTACATTCATATCGTATATAAATAATTTTTATCATCAAATTGTTATCAATTATATAGTGTGGTGATCCTTTGGGACTATTGAACTTACAAGTATATGCACCTGGGCATCATACTTTTGCAGATATCGACTTTCTTAACTGTGAGTACAGATTATTTATTTCACATAAGGCTCTACACACTGCCTTAAGGAATCTGTCCTTTGTCACTAGGAGGCTTGTCGTCTACACGGATACTCAAGTTTGCAAGCACAAAGGACTAAAAGACTCTCTTACAGACTATTTTACATTTGTTCGATTGGACACACAGAACCAGTGTATTCTGCACTTTGTTTTTTGTAAACTTTGATTTTTGTATTTTATTGTATTAACTGATGCATGTTTTATGAGATATTAAGGTCGACCTTTTACTTATTGTATTAAATGTATTTTTATGAATTTCAGTATATTTATGAAAGGTATTTTTTATAAACATACTTATGAGTTGCTCTATATAAATATACCCATTTTTAATCGCATTTTTTATCCGCATTTCATTGATTGCATTTATTTTTAGTAATTTATTTGCAGTACTGCTTTGTATTTAATATAGGATTTATAGATTAGGCATTTGTGGTTAATCTTCTGCGCTTGCTATAGTCTACTTTAATCTGGTATTTTCTGTCCAATACGGCTGTACTTTAGCTCTCTTTGAGCGCTCCATTATCATACATTTTAATATTTGCTAGTTTCTATAGAATCTGAGAGACTTCTATTTTGTTTTTGGAGTTTGTGTAGTAGTTTTATTTTGGCGCAGTCTCACACCTCTGTGTATAATTGCCTTTTTTCTACATATCTTTTGCTTCTATGAATTTCTGTGTTAACGCCTGCAAATCATTATAAACACCTCCAAAATGTTTGTTTCTTCTAGGTGTAGCATTTTTATCTAGATTATCCTGTTTTGTCATTTACATACGGCTAGATTTAGAGTTTGGCGGCCAAAGGGGTGCGTTAGCTACGCGTGCTTTTTTTCCCCCGCACCTTTTAAATACCGCTGGTATTTAGAGTTCACAGAATGGCTGGGTTTTCAGTGCGTTAGGCTCCAAAAAGGGAGCGTAGAGCATAATTTAACGCCACTGCAACTCTAGATACCAGCGGTGCTTACGGACGCGGCCAGCTTCAAAAACGTGCTCGTGCACGATTCCCCCATAGAAAACAATGGGGCCATTTGAGCTGAAAAAAAACCTAACACCTGCAAAAAAGCAGCGTTCAGCTCCTAACGCAGCCCCATTGTTTTCTATGGGGAAACACTTCCTACGTCTGCACCTAACACTCTAATATGAACCCCGAGTCTAAACACCCCTAACCTTACACTTATTAACCCCTAATCTGCCGCCCCCGCTATCGCTGACACCTGCATATTTTTTAACCCCTAATCTGCCACTCCGTAAACCGCCGCTACCTACATTATCCCTATGTACCCCTAATCTGCCCCCCTCAACATTGCCTCCACCTGCCTACACTTATTAACCCCTAATCTGCCGAGCGGACCGCACCGCTACTATAATAAAGTTATTAACCCCTAATCCGCCTCACTCCCGCCTCAATAACCCTATAATAAATAGTATTAACCCCTAATCTGCCCTCCCTAACATCCCCAACACCTAACTTCAATTATTAACCCCTAATCTGCCGACCGAATCTCGCCGCTACTCTAATAAATGGATTAACCCTAAAGCTAAGTCTAACCCTAACACCCCCCTAAATTAAATATAATTTAAATCTAATGAAATAAATTAACTCTTATTAAATAAATTATTCCTATTTAAAGCTAAATACTTACCTGTAAAATAAACCCTGATATAGCTACAATATAAATTATAATTATATTATAGCTATTTTAGGATTTATATTTATTTTACAGGTAACTTTGTATTTATTTTAACCAGGTACAATAGCTATTAAATAGTTAAGAACTATTTAATAGCTAAAATAGTTAAAATAATTACAAAATTACCTGTAAAATAAATCCTAACCTAAATTAATTAAATAAAATACCTACAATTATCTACAATTAAACCTAACACTACACTATCAATAAATTAATTAAATACAATATCTACAAATAAATACAATTAAATAAACTAACTAAAGTACAAAAAATAAAAAAGAACTAAGTTACAAAAAATAAAAAAATATTTACAAACATTAGAAAAATATTACAACAATTTTAAACTAATTACACTTACTCTAAGCCCCCTAATAAAATAACAAAGACCCCCAAAATAAAAAAATGCCCTACCCTATTCTAAATTACAAAAGTTCAAAGCTCTTTTACCTTACCAGCCCTTAAAAGGGCCCTTTGCGGGGCATGCCCCAAAGAATTCAGCTCTTTTGCCTGTAAAAAAAAACATACAATACCCCCCCCCAACATTACAACCCACCACCCACATACCCCTAATCTAACCCAAACCCCCCTTAAATAAACCTAACACTAAGCCCCTGAAGATCTTCCTACCTTGTCTTCACCATGCCAGGTATCACCGATCGTTCCAGGCTCCGAAATCTTCATCCAAGCCCAAGCGGGGGCTAGACATCCATCATCCGACAGCTGAAGAAGTCCAGAAGAGGGTCCAAAGTCTTCATCCTATCCGGGAAAAAGAGTAGATCCGGACCGGCAACCATCTTCTTCCAAGCGGAATCTTCTATCTTCATCCGATGAGGACCGGCTCCATCTTGAAGACCTCCACCGCGGACACATCTTCTTCTTCCGACGACTTCCCGACGAATGACGGTTCCTTTAAGGGACGTCATCCAAGATGGCGTCCCTCGAATTCCGATTGGCTGATAGGATTCTATCAGCCAATTGAAATTAAGGTAGGAAAATTCTGATTGGCTGATGGAATCAGCCAATCACAATCAAGTTCAATCCGATTGGCTGATCCAATCAGCCAATCAGATTGAGCTCGCATTCTATTGGCTGATCGGAACAGCCAATAGAATGCAAGCTAAATCTGATTGGCTGATTGAATCAGCCAATCGGATTGAACTTCATTCTGATTGGCTGATTCCATTAGCCAATCAGAATTTTCCTACCTTAATTCCGATTGGCTGATAGAATCCTATCAGCCAATCGGAATTAAGGTAGGAAAATTCTGATTGGCTGATGGAATCAGCCAATCAGAATCAAGTTCAATCCGATTGGCTGATTCAATCAACCAATCAGATTGAGCTCGCATTCTATTGGCTGTTCCGATCAGCCAATAGAATGCGAGCTCAATCTGATTGGCTGATCGGATCAGCCAATCGGATTGAACTTGATTCTGATTGGCTGATTCCATCAGCCAATCAGAATTTTCCTACCTTAATTCCGATTGGCTGATAGAATCCTATCAGCCAATCGGATTTCGAGGGACGCCATCTTGGATGACGTCCCTTAAAGGAACCGTCATTCGTCGGGAAGTCGTCGGAAGAAGAAGATGGGTCCGTGGTGGAGGTCTTCATGATGGAGCCGGTCCTCATCGGATGAAGATAGAAGATTCCGCTTGGAAGAAGATGGTTGCCGGTCCGGATCTACTCTTCTTCCCGGATAGGATGAAGACTTTGGACCCTCTTCTGGACTTCTTCAGCCGTCGGATGATGGATGTCTAGCCCCCGCTTGGGCTTGGATGAAGATTTCGGAGCCTGGAACGATTGGTGATACCTGGCATGGTGAAGACAAGGTAGGAAGATCTTCAGGGGCTTAGTGTTAGGTTTATTTAAGGGGGGTTTGAGTTAGATTAGGGGTATGTGGGTGGTGGGTTGTAATGTTGGGGGGGGGTATTGTATGTTTTTTTTTACAGGCAAAAGAGCTGAATTCTTTGGGGCATGCCCTGCAAATGGCCCTTTTCAGGGCTGGTAAGGTAAAAGAGCTTTGAACTTTTGTAATTTAGAATAGGGTAGGGCATTTTTTTATTTTGGGGGTCTTTGTTATTTTATTAGAGGGCTTAGAGTAGGTGTAATTAGTTTAAAATTGTTGTAATATTTTTCTAATGTTTGTAAATATTTTTTTATTTTTTATAACTTAGTTCTTTTTTATTTTTTGTACTTTAGTTAGTGTATTTATTTATATTTAATGTATTTATTGATAGTGTAGTGTTAGGTTTAATTGTAGATAATTGTAGGTATTTTATTTAATTAATTTATTGCTAGTGTAGTGTTAGGTTTAATTGTAACTTAGGTTAGGATTTATTTTACAGGTAATTTTGTAATTATTTTAACTAGGTAGCTATTAAATAGTTATTAACTATTTAATAGCTATTGTACCTGGTTAAAATAATTACAAAGTTGCCTGTAAAATAAATATTAATCCTAAAATAGCTAAGATATAATTATAAATTATATTGTAGCTATATTAGGATTTATTTTACAGGTAAGTATTTAGATTTAAATAGGAATAATTTATTTAATAAGACTTAATTTATTTCGTTAGATAAAAATTATATTTAACTTAGGGGGGTGTTAGTGTTAGGGTTAGAATTATCTTAAGGGGTTAAACAATTTATTAGAGTAGCGGTGAGCTCCTATTGGCAGATTAGGGGTTAATACTTGAAGTTAGCTGTCGGCGATGTTAGGGAGGGCAGATTAGGGGTTAATACTATTTATTATAGGGTTATTGAGGTGGGAGTGAGGTGGATTAGGGGTTAATACATTTATTATACTAGCGGTGAGCTCCGGTCGGCAGATTAGGGGTTAATAATTGTAGGTAGCTGGCGGCGACGTTGTGGGGGGGCAGATTAGGGGTTAATAAATATAATATAGGGGTCGGCGGTGTTAGGGGCAGCAGATTAGGGGTACATAGGGATAACGTAGTTGGCGGCGGTATATGGAGCAGCAGATTAGGGGTTAAAAAATTTAAATATAGCGGTGGTGATGTGGGGGGACCTCGGTTTAGGGGTACATAGGTAGTTTATGGGTGTTAGTGTACTTTAGAGCACAGTAGTTAAGAGCTTTATGAACCGGCGTTAGCCCAGAAAGCTCTTAACTACTGACTTTTTTCTGCGGCTGGAGTTTTGTCGTTAGAGTTCTAACGCTCACTTCAGACACGACTCTAAATACCAGCGTTAGAAAGATCCCATTGAAAAGATAGGATACGCAATTGACGTAAGGGGATCTGCGGTATGGAAAAGTCGCGGCTGAAAAGTGAGCGTTAGACCCTTTAATGACTGGCTCCAAATACCAGAGGGCGATAAAAACCAGCGTTAGGAACCTCTAACGCTGGTTTTGACGGCTACCGCCCAACTCTAAATCTAGGCCATAGTTTTATTAGTTTTACTAATTTAATTGGTGGCTTTTTTTCTCATGGATGGAATTGGTTTAGAAATAAGCAAACATGGATAATATCTAGAAATGGTGTTAATCTGCTAAAATCTTCAGTTTTAACAATTTCCATTTATCCTAACAAGCCCCAATTCACATACTGTACCTACTAAATGGACACCATAGAATAGCAGAAACATATATCAAATGTGAAATTTTTTTGGTGTATCTAATCCAATGTATTCTTTTTAAATGCAGCTTTTTTATTTTTTTCTTGGCTGCCATACAAAAATTATAACCTGTTTTTCCTTTACACCCTAAAGTAAATGAGCTGTTATGTTGTATATTTCTACTTATAAACAAATTTACCATTATGCTTCATATCTTTTAGAGATGAGCTATTTTTTATACCTGTCAGACTGATCCAGATGCCTGCTATCTCTGTATAAAGATGCAAATGTGATAAAATTGTATTTCTGAGCATCCACCTGTTCTGCATAGTTCATTAGGTTTGAAATTGCATTTTCTTATTAAACAGCACATCCATTTACATCCTTTCCTGATAAACAGAAGTCATTGTACATTTGGAAACTTATGTATCTGGGCAGATAAAAATATTTCAGTGTCCAGGTGTACTATTGAAACCAGCATTTTTTTTTGCAGTGTGTTCGTAATGAAATGACAAGGTGCATTTACATAACACACTGATTTATATAGATGCAATTTATTATGTCTGCTTAGATTTATTTCATGAATGTTTCCTTTCATTGCTGCATTTCCACACAAACACTTTGCATGCTCATTATCATAAAGTCTCAAAAAAAAACCTGTCAAACTAAGGAATAAGGCTTCTTGTATGTTATTTGGAAGTATAAGCAGATAGAGAGGAGCAAGATTTCCCAAGATTTCCAGCCAAGCTAGATGGTCAGGTGGATAAAACAAATTGCTATTATAAAATGTCATATCATTAAGTGTATTGTGGCTCTTAAAGGTACATAAAAGTGGTATAAAGGCTATTCCAGTGTGTAAGAACATTTTATTACTGAGCTATTACTTAAATATAACAATGTGTTGTAGCCAGTTCTAGAGTAGCACTATTGTGAGCTAGCTGAACACATGCGATGAGCCAATAGCAAGAATCAAATGAATGTTACCAATTACCAATCACCAGCTAGCTCCCAGCAGTGCAATCTTACTCCTGAGCCTATCTAGGTATGCTTTTCAACAAAGTATTCCAAGAGAACAAAGTAAATATGATAATAGAAGTAAAGAAATGTCTAATAATATTGCATGTTCTGTCTGAACCATGAAAGTTTCCTGTTGACTTTCATGTCCATTTAAGTGATTATATTTTTGTAGGCTTCATTTCTCAAAGTCCCGATGATCAAAAGTGCTGTGAAGAGGCAAAATATAAAAAAAAATCTTAGGGATCTGCTGCAATGTCGAGCAAGCTGGCAAAATATTCCAAGCTTCCAACATCAATGTTAACAGGCGGCATCGCTGAGAGGCGTTTTACTATACATCCCGATGGGTGGCCATGCTGGCGATAAATTCCAACCAGCATCGCCACCCAAATTGTTGATGTATAGTAAAGGATCCTTTTACAATATAGCACCAAGCCTAATAAATATACTTATTTACCCCTAAGCCGCAACAAGCCCACTGCAAAAGGGCCACTTTGGTAAGGCATTGCTCTAAAGCGATTAAGCGCTTTTGGCCATAAAAAAAAAAATGCTCTATTCTAAAAAAAAAATCCTATCCTAAAAAAATACTAAGTTAAAAAACAAACAAACCCTATGCTAAAAAGAAATATGTTGCCCTGAGAAGGACACTTCTGTCTTCTGTCTTCGGTCTACGGTCTTTTTCCCTTGCATTTCTATAGGCTGATTTTGAAAATCATATTCAAATCAGACAATAAAATGAAAGCTTTTTGTATTGGCTGATTTGAATTTGGATTTGAAAATCAGCCAATAGGAATGCAAGGGCACCCAATATAAGGGGGTACCTCGCATTCATGTTTCAGTCTGTGGCAGTGACCACATGAAGAAGGATTGGATGGAAGAGAATATGATAGGAAGATGGAAGAAGACAGAAGACGCATCGGGTGGAAGAGCACAGCCATGCATCAAGCTACAAGACGGCCACTTGGAATAGTGCAAAAAGAATCTTCATATTTATAGTCCAGTACAAGAGGACGCATGTTAATGCAAATGTAAATGTTCCTTTACTGCAGATGAAAAAGTATTACTTACAGTTTTATGCTTACCTATAGCATGCTGGGGAAGCCACGCCAGGGCCTGACTGGGAATAAAAAGTAGCCCTGGAAAATTTGAAGACCAGCCCTATTTCCCGTTGAGTCAGTAGAAAGCACAGGCCCCTGAAAAAATAAACAGAAGCCTAAACTAGGAGAATGGACGAATTACATAAATAAAACAATTAATTATAGAACAGTATGACACTCCATTCCTGCTTTTTCAAATAAAGATAGCAAGAGAACAAAGATACATTTACAATAGGAGTTAATTGGAAAGTTGCTTAAATTTGCATGCTCTATCTAAATCACGAAAGAAAAAAATTTGGGTTTTGTGTCCCTTTAAAGGGACAGTTTGCCCTAATTTCCCCCCTCTTTATTTGCTCCCAGTGATCCATTTTACCTGCAGGAGTATATTAAGTTGTTCACAAATAGCTGCTTTTCTCTTTATATCGGCAATTGAATAAAGGTGATTTTGCCTGTGGTATCCCTACTTATATTAAAAGTTTCTATACAAAAGTATAGTTTATTTCCAAGCTATGTAAACACATCAGCAGAAGACATTATACTTCCAGTAGAGAGTGGGAGAGATGCAAACTTAGCCTATTTTGATGGGTTGTGATTTCAAAGAGCAAGTCCAGCTATTTAATTTACAAAATGAAGCATAAAGGAACAATGTCACATATTTTTTTGCAGCTGATATAATAAGACATTGGGAACACATTAAAGGAAATCAATTTTACAGCACACTGTCCCTTTAAAAGTTGAGAACACCCCTTTGTAAGACACAGAATTATCAAGGTTAAAAAAACTGCCTTTAGAGAATTCTAGCAGGTACAGACAAGATTTTATACACAAGCTTGCAATCCCGGAAACCTTTAGATACTCAGCCTCTTAGTTTGATCATGGTTTCAGCGCAAAATATGTCTTCTATGCTTAAGTTCAATTTATTGGTGGAGAAAACACATATGTTATATCAGTAGGAGAGCTTGGGTTGGAGAATATTTGGAAATTACATTTGAAGTAGTTTGCTGTGTTAGATAGTTAGTTAGATAGATAGATAGATAGATAGATAGATATTGTAAGTTTTATTAGACACAATTAAGTCTAGCCGATATTCTGATATTCTGATTCTGGTAAATATCTTCCCTTTGACAGGCTGTTCCTCTATGTATAATGGGGGAATGAAAGAGGTTTTGCCCTACCCTATGATTTAGTTCAACTTCCATGCACCTATAGTTCTGTTAGGTGGTTGCTGTTACCATGGTGATCACCTAATAGCCACCTGGGCGAGTGACCCCTCATTTGAAAGAGTCCCTTTTAGGGCCCAGAGAAGGATAAATGTCATATAGTATGCAATAGATTGCAATTACTATGTCAATCACCTGCTATCTAGAGGGGTAAGAGGAGTTTAAATCAGGGTAATCATCTCTTTCTCTTAAGGTTGTTTCATGTTTATGCTAAATGCTATAGTTAAGGCATAGGGACTCCCTGACAGAACTGGGTTGTATTTGTGTATTTTATTAAAGATATACAAACTTCCTCTGTCCCTTTTCAAATACCAACCTTATGTGCAAATTAGACGATCATGTGACCCCTCAGTTAAAAGAGGGAATTTCCCTCTGTTAATGAGGGGTTGGACATCTCTATGAGAAATGCAGAGAGGAATATAAGGGCTATCATAATACAAACTCAATATTCTTTAAAGCCCCAAAAAAGGCAGAGGTGACTTAAAATAGGGTCTGAATGTCATAAAGGTAGAAACATATATAGTTTTAATAATTTATCTTTATATTTCCATTCCTTAATGGTATTGCATATTAACTATTAGCAATCCTAATACAAAGGACTGGAGGTAAATATGCAAATTTGCTGGGCTTAAAACTGAGGTTTCTTAGACCCTATTTCAGGATACCTCAGACACAAATTTGGGACACCTCATAAATGTTAAGGAGGTGTTAAAAAAAACAGTAGAAAATTGTAATTTATTCAGGCATGTGAATGTTACCTACAGTAAAAGCCAAAAGTATAAACTATAGCTAAGATAAAACTGTAAATTCCCCAACCCTAAGCACCAATCGCCTGCCTTTGTATACCAACGCCTGCTATAACTGTATTTACATTTTTGATTTATGTTAAAGGATACTGAGATATTAACACATACTTAGTTTATCTGTCTTACTCATGTTTATGGTTTAGCACATAGATTGCCATACTTCCTGCTCTGCATGACTTGAAAATTATACATGACATGTAGGGTGCTGTCAGCTGATTTTGTGGAAAGTGACGTTGGTTCATGTTATATACACACTGGGACAATGGACATGAAACCCATTCAGGCAAATTCAGGACAATCCAGGATAGCATAGCTTAGCCCTTTAAATAATTAGGGATAAACTGACCAAATACAGAACTCTCCCTAACAGAAATCATTTTTAGGACACACTGTCACCTTATTAATACTGAGAGATGATTTGCTCCATGCAACGGTCAAATAAAAACAACAGAATATGGTTGTTTATTAAATATTAATATTGGCAGTAAAAAGATTAAATAGTTTTTCATAAAAGTAATATCATGTTGAGTGTGTGAATTCTGTTGGCCAATATGCAGATTGCTATAAACTTAAAAGGGAGAATTTTACTGAATTATCACTTGAGTATTAAACATGCAGCAATATTGCCAAAAACTGAAGTTTCTAGTGATGCAGGCCAAAATCTTCAGCAGCTAAATTGCCTCAGCTTGTAGGGTGTAATTAAGAAGGAAATGAAAAAGTGTGTATTCAGTCCACAATTACACAAAGAAATTCAATGAAGTGATCACTTGGGTAAAGAAAATGTTCCAGCTACTGTATATTTCATATTTCAAATATAAGGAAATTGATTTTTTATTGCAAGTGCTTAACTGGGGATTGTTTCCTCTTTAAATTGATTAAATTGAATGAACAAGTCACACATTTATTTTTTATTGTTGCTTTAAGAGTACAAAGTTTATTATTTTGGTTAGGTGTTGCGTTTTTAGAAACTATGTTTGGGACCCCAAGGTATGATGACTTTTGCCATCATTGCAAAACCCTCTCATTAATGGTACTCTTAAGGTGAATAGGAATACATTTACTAAATTTACTAAAGTATTAATGCTCTGTGCTATACTCATATTTCTATCTGATCATTTCATATGTATTATTACAAATAAGCCCATATTTTTCAGGGAAATTTTCTATCATGATTAAAAAATTCACCTTTATGAGTCTGATGTCAGAATCAATGGCCATCCAGTATTTAGGAATTAAATGTACAGTTGTAATCAAAATTATTCAAGCCCCATTGCAAAGTAGGGTTTATTGTCAAAATTTACAGACTCAGTTGTTTACAACGAACAAATCAAACAAAAGCAATTGAAATATCTCAACACAATGAATGCTTCAAGTGGTTTCCCCAAATTCAACTGTATATGTGGTCTCAGGATCGTTAAAATAGCACCACTGTACTTGAGCCATGGTAAAAGTGTATATGTATGGTGTGTAGTGGATCTAAAATAAGTGTGTCTCTCCTTAACATAAAGCATATTAGTGAACTCCCCTTAACAATACAGCAAACACCTTGAGATTTTTATATAAAATATTTAGTTATGTGCAGTGAAACATCTTTTCAATATATTTTCATTCTTTTTTGCCCCCTTTTTATGTAATTTAGCTCTGAAAATAAGCAATTTCTTATTCTAAGAACTCGAAATGCACCCTGCTGACTTATCAAGGCTAATTCTGCTACATATCTGTCCTTAATTGGCTTCATCAGATAACTCCAAAACAATGCAATTTATTCTAACTTTTTTACTGTGACTAGCCTTGTTGTCTGTGGACTAAAGCCCTAATTGGCTCCTCCAAATAAAGCATATAGTTGGTGGAGTTTGGCTATTGAAAAACAATTGCATTAAAAATAATGTAAACATGTTTTAAAAATGTTGACTTGTCTGGTATGTTATTAAATAGCAATACAACAGTATTGACCTCACAATACTGACAAGGAATCTTTTAAAATCCCGCCAGACCAGAGAGCTTCAGAGAATCAGACGTAGTAAAAATATAACTGAAGAGTTTGCCCTTTTTTTAATGATTTATCAGGAATCAAATATGATATGTATGGATGAGAAAAATATGTAAGTTAAAGGGACAGTCTAGTCAGAATTAAACTTTCATGATTCAGATAGGGCATGTCATTTTAAACAACTTTCCAATATACTTTTATCATCAAATTTGCTTTCTTTTATTGGTATTCTTAGTTCAAAGCTAATATTCTTAGTTCAAGGCTCATATTCTAATTTCTAAGCTCTTGAAGGCCGTCACTTATCTGAATGCATTTGACAGTTATTCACAGCTAGAGGGTGTTAGTTAATTTGAGCCACATAGATAACAGTGTGTTCATGCATGTGGAGTTATTTAAGAGTAATCACATGTATTGCCTGAAATGCGTCTGTCAAAAGAACTGAAATAAGGGGGCAGTGTGCAGAGGCTTAGATACAAGGTAATCACAGAGGTAAAACGTGTATTAATATAACAGTGTTGGTTATGCAAAACTGGGGAATGGGTAATAAAGGGATTATCTATCTTTTTAAATTATTAGAATTCTGGAGTACTGTCCCTTTAAAATACAATTATCCATTTATTTGATCCAATGCAATTCTAGCTATCATAATCCTAGTTTGTGCAACACCAAATTCACACTCTTTACGAGGTGGAAAAGAGATGAGGTATTTAGTAGATGAGCGAATGTGCTAAAATTGCAATTTGCTTGGTAAAACAAATAGTCCTGTGGACATTCGTTTAGGACAATCAAATAATAAAAGACCGAAAAATCCATTACAATTCAGTAATCAAATATTATTTCCAGTTTTGCATGTTATTTTGTTTTCAAATGTTCATAATTAGAAAGAATATCAACATTCGAAATTTTGAATGTAACATTCGATTTAACAAATACTTTTAGAAGTTCAATAGTTCACGTGGTAGGAAATTTACGGCTAGATTTAGAGTTCTGCGGCCAAAGGAGTGCGTTAGCTACGCGTGCTTTTTTTCCCCCGCACCTTTTAAATACAGCTGGTATTTAGAGTTCACAGAAGGGCTGCGTTAGGCCCCAGAAAGGGAGCGTAGAGCATATTTAACGCCACTGCAACTCTCGATACCAGCGGTGCTTACGGACGTGGCCAGCTTCAAAAACGTGCTCGTGCACGATTCCCCCATAGAAAACAATGGAGCAGTTTTAGCTGAAAAAAACCTAACACCTGCAAAAAAGCAGCGTTCAGCTCCTAACGCAGCCCGATTGTTTTCTATGGGGAAACACTTCCTACGTCTGCACCTAACACTCTAAGATGAACCCCGAGTCTAAACACCCCTAACCTTACACTTATTAACCCCTAATCTGCCGCCCCCACTATCGCTGACCCCTGCATATTATTATTAACCCCTAATCTGCCGCTCCGTACACCGCCGCAACATACATTATAGTTATGTACCCCTAATCTGCTGCCCATAACACCACCGACCCCTATATTATATTTATTAACCCCTAATCTGCCGTCCCCGCTATCGCTGACACCTGCATATTATTATTAACCCCTAATCTGCCGCTCCGTACACTGCCGCAACATACATTATAGTTATGTACCCCTAATCTGCTGCCCCTAACACCGCCGACCCCTATATTATATTTATTAACCCCTAATCTGCCCCCCACAACGTCGCCTCCACCTACCTACAATAATTAACCCCTAATCTGCCGATCGGAGCTCACCGCTACTATAATAAATGTATTAACCCCTAAAGCTAAGTCTAACCCTAACACCCCCCTAAGTTAAATATAATTTAAATCTAACGAAATAAATTAACTCTTATTAAATAAATTATTCCTATTTAAAGCTAAATACTTACATGTAAAATAAACCCTAATATAGCTACA